>NC_069499.1:1250556166-1250676166 GCF_027579735.1 Bombina bombina
CCGCTAAACAAAAATATTGCTAATAACACATATATGGAAGCCACAGATTTAGGTACCCTAAACATACTGAAGGGCTTGGAAAACGAAAATGCCACATCTATTGCAACTTTGGGAGCACCCAATTCAAATTATTTATTAACTGACCCTACAGAAAATAATATTAATGAGCTTATTGATACATTGGACATATCTATACATGAAACAGAACCGGAAATTCAGCACTCACACTTTAAAGGAAAATCAACTTTTAACCCAGTAGGGGCACAGGGAGAACATTTGATAACTTTTTCTAAACTAGTTTTAAATTAAATAGAATAATTATTTAAAAAGGAAAATACTAATCAATTTTTAAATAAATATAATGATAATTTGACCATTATGGAAAGGAAATCCCTCAAAAAACGTATGAATAATAACGAGATAATAATACGTCCCGCCAACAAGAGCGGGGGTATTGTAATTCAAAAAAGGGAACAATATATGCAGGAAGCTTTTAAGTTGCTAAGTGATCAGGATACTTATCGAATCCTAGACAAGGATCCTACTGAAATATATAATAAAGAACTCTATAAGAGTTTAAATAAAGCAAAAATAGAGGGTATTATAAATGAAAATGAGTTTAAATTTATATTTACCACCCAGCCAAACATAGCAATTATTTATCATCTTCCAAAAATCCATAAGAACTGTAAAAATCCATCTGGTAGGCCAATAGTGTCCAGAATCGGATCAATCAGTGACAATTTATCTAAATATGTCGACTTTTATCTTCAACCAATAGTGTCAGGGACAAGAGACAGTGTTAAAACCAACAAATTGTGCACAAAAATGTGCTGACACCTGAAGCCGAGGGAGCTGCTATCGGCCAGGAAACAGGGGGGCTAGGTGTACAGTTTTAGTGTGGGTACTCTATCAAGGTATATCCTTGTTTTAACTATGTACTTTATTAAAAATTCAATTTTTTAACTTATACTTATTTAGGGATGAGTGCTATTTAAACCCTATACCTTCGTTGGTTCTCTTACCAATCCCCAATTGTAGTCATTATCCTATGGAAAGGGGATATGACGGAAATAGATAATTTTATTAAACATATTAATAGTAATAATTTTTTTTTTTTTTTTTGAGTTTTAATTTTTTATTGAGGTTTTAAGAAAAATAATACAAGCACGTGATTACACAAAACATCACGCCAGACATAAAATTGACAATTAGATAGTCACCATATAACATCGTCCATTAACACACATATTGCTTGAAAATAAAAATACAAATTGAGCTTTGAACCTCAGCTTTCTGATAGAATATGACCTCCTAAAGTATTATAATATATGATATGGAATTAAATAGTTTCCCCCAAAAAACTAACGAGGCCACTTTTGGACTTCCTGGACTGCATTGTAGACATGATGGGGGACTTTAAGGAGGAGAAAAAAAATAATAAGTAGGCCACTCTTGGACCTAAGGATTAAAATAGTATGATATCTTATCAACCATATGGATTATGAGTTAAACCTACAGAGAGGAGATCCCTGTATCACAAAATCGGAAATTTAAGCTAGGTGTATTATGGTAAGCTTCTAGACAGGCAGATTTTTAGTAGTGGTCTAAATTAAAGTTATTGCAATTCACAGAAACAGACATCTAGGCCTAGGAAAGCTGTAGGACTGCCTGATTTGGCTATATCCTGAGCAAGGGAAGTAAAGGCAATTAGGGTGTATGCTGTTAATACATTGTAGAGGCCCAGGACCACTGCCATATATCTTCAAACAAAAGGAGGTTAGGGTAGGCAATATACCATATATACGGTAGAGAATAGAATATATATGTAGGTAGTCAAATATCAATTAATATCGGAATGGGTTCCATGCTATTACTACTCAGGGGTCTTGAAGAAAGTAAACTCACTAGCAAAGACTATAAATTGTAAGTTATGGTATCATGGCTTACTAAGTTATAAGGAATTTGTGGACTGTTTTCCAACTTACTTGGACTTCTACAGCTGTACTATTGCACTGTAAGTATTTCTAGTTCTAAGGCTGGCATGGGAAAACTATACCTAGATGAACCTGCTGGCTCTATGTTTTTTTTTTTTAAAAACATTGCTAATACAAAGAGGCTCTGAACCAAACATAGGGTGGCTGTTATTTAAGTTGTACACATATAACCCACAAGTCCTAATGTCTCTAAACTAGGCATAAGTACACATAAGTCTTAGATGGAAGTGACTGAAACATTGGTTACCACCATCTTGAGCAATAACTATAAAACAGGCATAATAAAATGTAGTATAGGGATTAGTATAAAATACATACTAGACGTTTGCAAATAAAAATATGTATCAGAATGAAAGTGCACCTCTAAGTGAGGACTAAATATATGATGTGTTGCAAGTGAGAGTAAGACAGATAATAACAAAACATCTAAGTAATGTCTATAGGCAATCCAAAGGATCAGACCCCAAACCTCATATATAGTGATCCATAAATACTGCAGGATATAATAAGAAGGCAGTGAAATGGATCCCTAGTTTGACCAAATGATTATGTGAAGGTACTAAGATACTGACAGAGGTCCTCCACTAGCTTGATTGGAAAAGTTTAGCCTATGCCTAAATGGCTCGAGGCTCTGCTCAGGCCGGAACAATCTGCCAGCATGGAGAAGGCAGAAGGGCCCTCCGTTGATAATCCCTTCTGGAGTGAAAGCCATAGGCTTGAGAGGGCTAAAGTTAGGTGAGTGTGAAGCTCAGTGTAAAGATGCCAGTCCCAAAGGTTAAAGTCCGGTGTCTGTCCGGATAAGAAGAGGGGCCAGTGGACATCAGCAGGATAGGATTTACCTCCCGGAATGTCTCTATCTCCACAGGCCAGGGCAGGGTGCATGCCACAAATATCACCCCCTGGAGCCGAAGATACGGGGGCCAACAAACCGCCACCGGACCCTCTCTGCTTCTCGGGCTCAACCACCACTGCTTCCCGGGCTCCGCAATGGTAAGTATTCTGCTCCAATAAATTAGCAAAGGCCTCTACTCTCTCTACAGGCCGAAATAACAAGCGTTCTTCAGCATCGGAAGAATTCCCCAGCCTACACCTCAGGGGAAACAGAGCTCCTCCGGATGCATCTTCAGCATGCTCCATCTGTCCACAGGAACAAAGTGACTCTGCACCAACCGGAGACAGCAGGGGAGGCGGACGTTCACGGGTACAATCCCAAAGTGGCTTGTCAGTGTTAGCTGGTAATACTCCCTCAGTATGTTGTGGTGGGAAGAGATATTTGTGCAGCTCTTCTGCTAAGTCCCTGAAGGAAACAGCTATAAGCTGGGTCATCCTAATCTCCCACCAATCGAGGGCCTCCATTTGTTAAACACAATTCAGCTGTCTCTGTCGTTCAAACTCTGTATCAGGCTTAGTTCGCCAAAAGAGATGGGTCTCCTCTCTGTTGTCTCTTCTATTTCACAGCTTACAAGCTGTTGTACCCGGAGTTACCGGGGGCGTTAGATGAAGGCCTGACCTGTTTCTAGGCCGCCACTGCGTACCTTCTCGTTCCGGTACTTCAGGGCTGAAGTTGGCAACAAAAAGTAGATCAAATTGTTCAGCAAAATCTGTAGTTTTAGGGTATATCAAATATGATCAGGAATGGTACCATAGCCTGGCTATATGCAGCAGAAATATATGCCAGACTCTTCAGCCTCTCAAATACACGACCATCATGGCCGCCGCCCTGAAGCATCCCCCCAATAGTAATAATTTTAATCTAACTTTTACCAATTCCTAAGATAAAATAGAATTTTTAGATTTAGTACTTTTTACAGATAATACAGGAAAAATAGCAGTTAAAAACTATCGCAGAAATACTGATAGAAATAGTTAATATAGTTATATTCAAGCCAAAAGTGCACATAGAAAATCATGGTTAGATAATGTCCCATATAGCCAATTTCTACGGATAAAAATAAATTGCACACATGAAACTGACTTTGAAATTGAAGCAAAAATTTTAGAAGAAAAATTTCTGGAAAAGGGTTACGACCAAAAACTGATACAAGCAGCAAAAAATAAGGACATTTTAAAAGAGAGAAATATAATTAATCAAGACAAAATAGCTAAATCAAATGCGATAGGGTCCCGTATACATGATAAACTCACAGAACCACCAAAATTAGATCCACCAAGACTTATAACAACTTTTAATGAAGGTTCAAAAAGTTTAGAAAAAATAATCAAAAAGCACTGGCCGCTACTTCAATTAGATCCTGTCTTAGGGCCATCATTAGGGGACAAACCGACCATTAATTATAGGAAAGGTAAAAGCCTTAAGAATATGCTTGCTCCAAGTAAAATAAAACCAATTATAAAAAATAAAGCTAGTGAAACAGGGACTGAAAAAATCGGAGCAACCTGGTTAAGCGAGTGGAAGGGAACCATGAAATGCGGGAAATCCCGATGTAATATGTGTAAACACGTCAATAGAGCTCCTACATTTTCTAATAGTTTAGTAACCGAAACTTTCAATATTTCATTTAGAAGTAATTGCGAATCAATATATGTGGTCTATTTATTACAGTGTGGGTGCGGCCTACTGTATGTGGGCCACACGAAACGCCAAATAAGACGGCGTGTTAACGAACATATTTATAACATTGAAAAAAAGATGACAAACCACAGTGTTCCAAAACATTTTTTGGAATGCCATAGACATAATCCTAGTTCCCTTAAGGTACAAGTTATAGACAGAGTTCCTACAACTAAACCCAATCACCTTTTAGAATTGAGAAAGTTGGAAACAAAATGGATTTATAAACTAAAAACATTACAACCACATGGCCTAAATATAGACATAGATGTAGCCCCATTTGTATAAGTATAAATATCCAATTTAGAGTAATTTTATGCAGACCACATATTAAACTAAACTAAATAAAAAAAATTAAGATGAATAGTATAGCAATAAAATGTTTTTAACATAGAGAAAATTTTGTTTAGATTTGAACACTTTTATAAATTGAATATTTTATAATTAGTAGCTTACAAGTTTTTATCAGTATTAGTTTAGTATAATTTTAATATCATTATTAAATTTATAATTAATTTCATGATTTTATAAGATTGTGTTAATTTAAATACATTTTGCATCCCTTGAAAACACAATATGGTATACACTGGGTAGACATAACACATGCAGAGTAAGGGATATAACTCAAGAGTGTGTGTATATATATACTGTACATATATATATATATATATATATATATATATATATAAGGTAGCCAGTTTTCAAAATGACATAAGTTGCAAATATCAGCAATACTAAACCTTTATGTTAATATACATGGCAAATTTAGGTATTAGAAAAACGATTGGTCATCTCCACTTTGTAGAAGAATTTTTGTGCTTAGAGAGTCAATAGGAGGTATAACATAGATGTAACGCAATACGACTAAGGGTTGCTAATAGAAATATATCAATAATATTACGATCGATTGTTTAGGTGCAATAATACGTTTGTTTTTGCTGTTAGATGTATATGCCAGAAATGTATTGCTTTTTATTATGTCTGTTTACATTATGTGCTATTGAGAAAAGACAGCAATCACGCTGTTCGGCAAACAAACACACCCATGGACGTTGGCCATTGGTTTAAAAACTCACTCCCCTGGATACAGGATTGGCCACCGGTCCTCAAGAATGCATAGGACATTTTGGAGTTTTTGATTGGCTAAGCAAACACCCCCCCAAATTTTATTGGCCATTTGCCCTTTAAAAGGAAGAGGGCGTCAAGGAGAACTATACCCGATTTTTTACCTTTGAGAAAGCCCAGCCGCTGACTGGGGGAAACGCGTCAGGTACCGGCTGACAGGTCCGACGCTCCGACTTTGGACGCCATGTACTAAGCTTCGAAGTGACCGTCCGTCTGTATTTCCGCGTCAAAATTCACTCACGATCTGCTTCTCATATGTACCAATCTGCGATCTGGTCGAAAAACCACTATTTTCATCAGCGATCGTAATTTTACGCAACTGATCGTTCCGAAGCCTTTTTCCACTTACTACATGTTCGATCGCACGTAAATTCGCTGTAATCAGAAATAATGAATGAATCAACTAATCCGTCTGCTCCAACTTTCACTGTAACTTCGCGTGATTTGCTTCGCGACCATTTAGGTAGCGAATACAATAGAAAACTATAGGGCGTCTCAACCTGACGCCAGGTAGAAGTACTTAAGTGAAAGGACTAGACTACTATTGTAGCATTATTGGTTTTTGGATCACTGAATCGAGATGGAGACACTTTTACATATGTTTATTTTCCGATTAATTCAATTACGAGGAAGAAGGGCTATACAGCCACCGATTGACAACTTGCAAAGAAGGAGAAGTAGAAGAATCAGAGTCCCTAGAGTTTTCCTTCCACGTATGGGTTTGGAAAGCATTTCTGATCGAGAGATTATCCAGAGATTCCGTTTGGACAGAGAAGCTTATACATGTCAGCAGCCAGACGTTGCCGCTTGTCTGACGATTATGACACCAAGATCGTCACGTGGGTAAAGAACTAAACCAATCAGGTTGCAGACTGCTTCTTAACTTTGCTCTTTCGCGCCGAACGAAGCTTCAAAGTTATCAATAATCCGATTGTCTTCAACACACAATAGACGCAAAATTTTACGGCTTGGTTTTTAGTACATTCATGTAGCGACGTGCCATCCGCATGGTGCGAATGCCGGCGGGTTATTTCGATACGGTCTGTGCGAAAAAATTGACGCCTTAGTACATGGCGCCCTTTGACTTGAACCGCTCCTTCCTTCTGGCAGACGGGCAGTTAGCAAGGGCATCCGGAAAGCCCTGTTACAGACGCCAGCTTTGCATACATCACCTGGAGACACTGACTTCCTAGGCAGCAGTGTGGAGCGGCTTTTTAAGCAGAGGAAAGAGAGTTGAATTCTGAATGCCGTTTTAAACTTTATTTCTAGTAAGTGCAATTTATCTTGTGTGCAAACTCTTCTAATAAAATCTACACTTGAGTCTTTTGTGCGCTCTCTCTTTTTATCTTTACATGTATCGCTTTAAAATGCATATATAATAATAATCAGCTTTTTATTGATTACGTTTTTGATTTTGAAAATGTGTAGGAATTTTTTTTTAAAATTTAATTTAAAGGGACAGTCAACACTTATTTTAACATGTTTTGATAGCTATGTACATCTATGATAGAGGAAATACTGTGTACTGTGACCTGATAGAATAAAAACCTCCAGAAGGAATTACATATGCGGGATGTCAATATTTGTATGTATTACTAATGTACTTTAACATTTTCTTTAATTATTTATAATGTCAGTTTGTCAGGTCATTCCTGTTCACAAGGTGTTTTTTGTTTTGTTTTTTTTTGCTTTTTTGCAAGCATATGAATTATTTGAGAGCCTGTGAAAGTATGATGATTTTTGATATGTGGATTCCAGAGATATGTTTTAGGGGAAATTCCTCCTTTTAAGATATAGGGCTAGAAAACCAGTGGGGCCTTATCTAGCTATCATAGTCAAGCGTAAACATCCATAGAAGTAAAGTTTTTGCGTGCCGGTTAACGCGTGTATTGCAAGTTGAAAGTAAATATTTTGCGTACGAGCAAAACCCGATGCATGCTAACTAAAGGACATCGGATATTGCGACTGCCATTAACTTATTTTCCCCATAGACTTCAATGGAGAAATCAGAAGAAAAAAACCTAACACTTATCAGCCACGCACTAATCCGATAGGAATTATAAATATATCACATTCCAATTCTTCACATATAGGACACTGTTATTTTTATTTTAAATACATATTTCTATACATACATATATCTATATATCTATACCTATATATTTATTCCTATAGATAAATAAATATATAGATATATTTTACATTAGCAATATCACATAGATATAGAAATACATATGTATTATTAAAATATAAGTTTTCTTCTATTTGAAGAACAAAGGAATGTAAAATATGAGCAACAAGCTTCAGGTTTCATGCTTTAGGTCTTATGCGGTGTCGAGTTAGCACACATCAAAACTTAGTTATCTTAAAGGGATATTCCAGCCAAAATATTTCGGTATTGAACAGAAGCAATTTTGTAATATGCACGCATTAGCAAAAATGCTTCTAATAAAAGCTATAGCTGTTTCAAAAGTGTATTTAAAGTGCCAGTAAACCTAGGAAATAATGTTATATAATTCTGCACATAGTGCAGAATTATATAACATTAGCTTAGCTCCAGATTTTAAAAGTAAATAGTTAAAACGATATCACGCAAAGAAAACAGAACACCGCTCTTGGCGCTTATTTTTTTTTTTTTTTAATTCACACTTTATTGTTTTTTCACATATAAAATAAAATGTATTCAAGCAAAATGAAGGAGGGAAAAATATATTAAAAACACAAACAAAATTATAACAATAATACCTTGAATATAACCGTTAACAATGTGGATAATCAAAAATGTATCAACACAAAACAATTCCACATTGAGAATATCTTAACATAACATTTCTTTTCCTTTTTCCCTCTCTCCCTCCTCCCTATTTCACCTCCATAACAGTCCTTCGCCTACGATTAAACAACAGAGAATACTATAAAATACATCACCTAACGAAACTTTACCAAAAACGGCCTAAAAAAAAAAAAAAAAAAAAAAGGGGAAGGGATACCTCTCCTCTCTTCCCCCCCCCCCGGATCGATGCATAGCTCCCTCCCTCAGCCCACCTCCCTGAAATTAGATACCCAGAGCAGGGGAAACAACCCATGTAAGACTAAGTCTGCAAAACTTTGAGAACTTAAGAAAGGAGTTAATATGTTCTTCTGGACTACCAGCGGGTAGGACTTAATGATTGGAAGCCAACTACAGATATTCTTACTAATTAGTTTTTCTACATTAAATTCGGTATGGAAAGCTTCAAATATAATTTGGGCCTGTATATCTTTAAGACAAAAAGAAGCGGCTTTGGATATCTGCCAATTTTTAAAAATCATAAATCTGGCAGCAAGTACAATAGTTATGAAAGAATCTATAAAAACAGGTTTTATATGGTAATCGATTCTTAATAAAATTACAATATCGGGAGAGAATTGAATGGATGAATTAAATGCCTGATAAGCCCAATACTGAATTTTCAGCGAGAATTGCATTATTTTAGGACAAAGCCACAACATATGCATTAAATTTGCATTGGGATAAGAACAACGGGGGCAGACAAAAACTTGTGTGGGATAACAGTGCACCATCCTAGATGGGGAAAAATAATAATTATTGATACGTTTAAAGTGAGACTCCTTCCAGCTCATAGCGATTACACATTTATTTACTGTGAGAAAATTCTGACTGATCAAATCTGGATTCATAGCAAGGACAGAACCTTCCCACCCCATACATATTTTCTCGAGAAATAATATACCTTGTTTAGCTTGCATTAAATCATATATAAGTGATATTGAAGTATTACCAGTTTTGAACTTCTTTATACATATATTAATCTCATCCCACTTGATGGCCCAATCCTCTAGAAGGGAAAATTTACAGTAAAAATGCCAGAACTGGAAATAGGGGAACATGTTGTTCCTATCTAAGTTAAATTGTTGGAAGAGGGTATCTGGGAGATATAGTTGCTGACTGTCCGATATTGCCTGAGACACAAATTCCAGCCCTTTCTCCTCCCATTTTTTAAAGATATTGTACTGAATTCCCAGCATAAACTCTGGATTACCTCTTATGGTTAAAAATTTTGAGAAATGGGGATCTACTTTCATGATCCTACAATATTTCTGCCAAGCTATTATTACGTTTCTGATAGAAGCAAACTTCGCAATTTTAGGAGAAAGATGTTTAATTGAACAATGTAGGATAGCTTTCAATGAAAAGGGAGAAATATATTGGTTTTCTAATTCAATGGAAGCAAAATTATTAGAGTCAGTTATCCAATCAAGTGCAAACTTGACTAATGTGGCTATATTGTATAATCTCATGTTGGGTAGGGTTAAACCTGCTAGCCACTTTTTTTGTGTCAATCTGGCTAAAGATATACAAGTTTTTTTATTATTCCATATAAATGTAGCTAGATACCGATCCAATTTCCTTAAATCAATGTTTGTAAGAAACAACGGTAGATTTTGAAGGGGATATAACATCTGAGGGAACACAATAGTTTTGATTAGATTAACGCGTGCCGATATGGAAAGTGGAAAGGAAACCCATAATTCAAGATTATTTTTAATCATCTGTAGTAAAGATGCAAAATTCAAGTTATACCATTCTTGTGGGTTTCTATGTAATATTATACCAAGATACTTAAAAAGATCTACAACTTTAAAAGGGTAATTTTGACAGCTAAACCTGGACTTAGTTATCCACATCAATTCACTTTTCCCATTATTGATTTTATATCCTGAGAAAGAGCTGAAATCAGAGAATATTTGCAAAATTAATGGGATAGAATACGCAGTTTTATCTAAGAACAATAAAAGATCATCTGCATAGAGAAGGATTTTCAGTTTTTGTGATCCTATTGAGATACCATTTACGTTGTCCCTAAGCCAGATCACCAGCGGTTTTAATGCAATATTAAACAACAATGGAGACAAGGGACATCCTTGCCTTGTTCCCCTTCCAAGTATTATTTTAGGAGAGAACATACCATTAATCAGTAAATATAATATCGGGTTCTTATAAATTTTATGAATAAAATGTACAAATTGTTCCTGGAACCCAAATTTTTCTAGAGCTCTAAATAGATACTGTCACGTGATGGAATCAAATGCTTTTTCTGCGTCTACAGTAAGAAGTGCTATATCTGAATATATACCCTCATTTTTTATTTTATCCTTATTCCACATATAATCCAAAAGCATAACCACTTTACAAATATTTTTAGAGGAATTCCTTCCATGTATAAACCCAATCTGATCAGGATGTATGATCTTATCTAGACCTTTCGCTAATCTAGATGCAATGATTGAAGTCAAGATTTTGTAATCTACATTAAGAACTGAGATTGGTCTATAAGATTCTGGGTCTTCCACTTCCTTATCTTTCTTTGGTATTAAAGTTATATTAGCAGCTGTGAAAAGGTTGGATATTGTATTATTTTGAGAGTAATATTCATTATATAGCCTTTCTAAAGTATAAATGATTTCTTGGGATAAAATCTGATAGAATTCTGCTGGTAAAAAATCAGGCCCTTTACTTTCTCTATTGCTTTAGAGATTTCTTCTCCTGTAATAGGGGCATTTAGTTTTGACAAATGTTCTATAGAACAATTGTAGTAAATATCTAGATCCGGAAATAATAATAATATATTATTCGCTATTGAAAAGGAATCAAACTTCTTATATAGTTTTAATAGTTCTATTTTATCCTGGAACTTTAAAAATGTAACTATGCACATCCTATTCCTAGATGAACCATTTACATTTGTTTTGGGAGGACCAATCCTATGGGCTCTTTCCATTACCAATGGTAAAAGTGAGGACAGAAAGCCTAGGGCCTGGGGTAAAACAATAGAGGTAAAATTCAGCAGATCATTATACTCCACTGTTTAGGGAAGTCCTACTATTCTGATGTTATTTTGTCTGGAGCGATACTCCAGATCCTCTAGTCGGTTTTGCAAATTCTTAATTTGAGATTCTTGTGAGTGAATTTGATTATCTTGGGAGTTGGTCAGGTCCTCTAGATCTGAAATCCTGTTCTCGGCCTCTGATAGACTATTTGAGAAAAGTCTTACTTCAGTGGAGAGAGCAAAAATACTAGTGGAGATACTAGTTAACTCTTTTTTAATTTCATTAAATTGGGGTGAAAGAAGCTCAACTAGCTGCGTCATTGTTGGTTGACAGTCTAAGGGGGGAATAACCAGTTCTATATTAGTATCAGAACTAACATCTAGGGGTTTCGTTTTCCAGTCTTTTATTTTAGGGGGCATTATGGGTGAACTATGTTTTCCTTGTGTAATATATCTTTCCATAGAAAGAAATTTATTTAGTGCATTGACAAAAAAATATGCAAATACAATGTTGCACTGCAACCCAGAAAAAAGAAAAAAAAGTGAGCCACTACAATTACCTATATAAATTAGAAAAACTAACTGCAAATTAGATTCCCTGTGAATTAGATACCCTATCAGTACCTGAGTAGCAAAATACTGCTCATTACCAGTTATGTTTTTTATTTATTAATTTTTTTAAAAATTTTTTTATTATATAATAAGTGCGAGTGTTATATATATTTGAAGAAATGCCTCCCTTTTTATGTGTCCAAGCATTAAAATTTTCACAATAGATTGGAACACTTTACTTTCTAATTCTGTTAAACCAACTAATTATGGCCTTCTGCTAACCAATCTCCTAGTTTACAACACAAGTCACCTGAATACATAGTATATACTGCAATAATAAATTACACAGAAGTTTATATTACAGAGATTATCTTGAAAGTGTGGTACATATATCTTGGTAAAGTTTTTTCGAATAGATAATGACCAGTTCCTCTGAATAACCTACATTCTAAGATTTATAATATATGACCACTTAAAAGAGGCCGGAAGAGCAAGGAATATTATCACTCAATCCACTTCTAGACATTTTAACAGCCCATTTTTGAAGATACAGTAAGTTTTATGCATATATTATCCCTCAAATTGCATCTGTCTACAATATTAACACTTATATAACATGACATAAGATATCTCTTATATTGAAAGCAATATGTTATCAACGTTTACATAGGAGAAAGCATTGGATCCTCAAACATTTATCTTGACATCCTTAATGACATCAACAGGCCTTATATAATACTTTGGTTCTTCTAATAGAGCTGCACACTTTAAAGTACTATTGGGATTAGTGATGTTGCAAAAATAAAAATTTGGGTTCGCGAACGGCGAACGCGAACTTCCGCAAAAGTTTGCGAACTGGGCGAACCGCCATAGACTTCAATGGGCAGGCGAATTCTAAAACCCACAGGGACTCTTTCTGGCCACAATAGTGATGGAAAGTTGTTTCAAGGGCACTAACACCTGGACTGTGGCATGCCGTAGGGGGATCCATGGCAAAACTCCCATGGAAAATTACATAGTTGATGCAGAGTCTGGTTTTAATCCATAAAGGGCATAAATCACCTAAAATTCCTAAATTGTTTGGAATAACGTGCTTTAAAACATCAGGTATGATGTTGTATCGATCAGGTAGTGTAAGGGTTACACCCGCTTCACAGTGCGCAGTGTAGGTGATATACCTGCCCTGACCATGCTTTGCAGACCAGGTATCAGTGGTCAGATGGACCCTTGCACCAACACTGTGTGCCAGACATGCCATTATAGCAGACTTATATGGCTTTGGCGTTGCTTTTTGGTAATTAGATGGCTGCTAAATGCCACTGCGCACCACACGTGTTTTATGCCCAGCAGTGAAGGGGTTAATTAGGGAGCATGTAGGCAGCTTGTAGAGTTAATTTTAGCTTAAAGGGGCACTCTAGCCAAAATTAAACTTTCATGATTCAGATAGTGCATGTAATTTTAAACAACTTTCCAATTTACTTCTATTATCTAATTTGCTCAATTCTTTAGATACCCTTTGTTGAAGAAATAGCAATGCACATGTGTAAGCCAATCACACAAGGCCTCTATGTGCAGCAACCAATCAGCAGCTACTGAGCATATCTAGATATGCTTTTCAGCAAGTGATATCAAGAGAATGAAGAAAATGAGATAATAGAAGTAAATTAGAAAGTTGTTTAAAATGACATGCTCTTTCTAAATCACGAAAGAAGAAATTTGGGATTCATGTCCCTTTAAGTGTAGTGTAGTAGACAACCCAAAGTATTGATCTAGGCCCATTTTGGTATATTTAATACCACCATTTCACCGCCAAATGCGATCAAATAAAAAAAAATTGTTCACTTTTTCACAAACTTTAGGTTTCTCACAGAAATTATTTACAAACAACTTATGCAATTATGGCATAAATGGTTGAAAATGCTTCTCTGGGATCCCCTTTGTTCAGAAATAGCAGACTTATATGGCTTTGGCGTTGCTTTTTGGTAATTAGAAGGCTACTAAATGCCACTGCGCACTACACATGTTTTATGCCCAGCAGTGAAGGGGTTAATTAGGGAGCATGTAGGCAGCTTGTAGAGTTAATTTTAGCTTAAGTGTAGTGTAGTAGACAACCCAAAGTATTGATCTAGGCCCATTTTGGTATATTTAATGCCACCATTTCACCGCCAAATGCGATCAAATAAAAAAAATGATTCACTTTTTCACAAACTTTAGGTTTCTCACAGAAATTATTTACAAACAACTTATGCAATTATGGCATAAATGGTTGTAAATGCTTCTCTGGGATCCCCTTTGTTCAGAAATAGCAGACATATATGACTTTGGCGTTGCCTTCTGGTAATTAGAAGGCCGCTAAATGCTGCTGCGCATCACACGTGTATTATGGCTAGAAGTGAAGGGGTTAATTAGGTAGTTTGTAGGGAGCTTGCAGGGTTAATTTTAGCTTTAGTGTAGAGATCAGCCTCCCACCTGACACATCAGACCCCCTGATCCCTCCCAAACAGCTCCCTTCCCTCCCCCACCCCACAATTGTCCCCGCCATCTTAAGTACTGCCAGTACTAAAATAAAAGTTTTTTTTATCATATTTACATATTATGTGGTGTAGCATCCCCCCTTAGCCCCCAACCTCCCTGATCCCCCCCAAAACAGCTCTCTAACCCTCCCCATCTGCCTTATTGGTGGCCATCTTGGGTACTGGAAGCTGTCTGCTATTATTTCACAGTCAAAAAAGTGTTGTTTTTTTTAAATGTACACTACTGTTACACCAGATATGAGTGGTGGCACTGGGCAAGTGGGC
Source organism: Bombina bombina (assembly GCF_027579735.1). Lineage (NCBI taxonomy): Eukaryota > Metazoa > Chordata > Amphibia > Anura > Bombinatoridae > Bombina > Bombina bombina. Next base: position 1,250,571,042 of record NC_069499.1, read on the forward strand.
AAAGAATATGCTGTGAGCCTGACACACACGCTGGCATTCAGGCAACTGCAATTAGATTACACAGAAAAAATAAAAGCAGACTGATGTTCTAGCCCTAAAAAGGGATTTTTGGGGTGCTGTCCTTACAGCAAAGATCAGATGAGTCCTTCAGGACTGTAGTGGACACTGAATACACTAGCCTAGCTATCGATTTCCCTATTAAATCAGCAGTAGCTACACTGTCCCTCCTCTCACTAAGAATGCAGCTTACGAATGAATCTAAAAGGGATGCTGTCCAAGAGGTGGGAGGGTCTGGGAGGGAGGGTCTGCTGCTGATTGGCTGTAATGTGTCTTCTGACTGTGAGGTACAGGGTCAAAGTTTACTCAATGATGAGGAATAGGGGGCGGACTGAACATTGCATATGTTCGCCGTCCGCGGCGAACGCGAACATGCTATGTTCGCCGGGAACTATTCGCGTCATCACTAATTGGGATATATTTCAGCAATATCTAGAACAGTGACTAAATAAGAATAAGGTATTTAGTAGATCTAATCACATTATAATACCTATAAGTTCAAGAGGTAACATAATCCTGTGAGATGAACAATGCAAACAATTGTATGTCATCAGAAAAAGTTCTTCAAACTATTACACTGATCCTTAATTGGAATATCAGCTATACTGCAGAGTCTCTCCAACAAAGGAAACAATCACCTTATAGCTGCTTATAGTAAAAAAAAATAAGTGCAGCAATGCCAAACTTGGTGAATTATAGCCACAACACATTAATGCCAAACTTGGTAAAAGTTCCTGGTGTAGCTGAGTTTTCTTTGAGTGAGTTATTTAGGAGTTAACTCGCTATAGTAGCAGAAACTTTTAGATATTTAGTACTTTATAGAGAGGGTAAAAACTTTCATGCAAGAACCACCATAGGCCCCTCTGTCTCAGAATGTACAATGATTGTAGAATACTTGCAATTTCCACAACACAATATGGCTGCACCCAAGGAGCACTGACTGAGATTCTGGTTTAGAATCCTTCCCAGCGTTATGTCCCAGCTGAGGTAATTACCTGGTATTGATCGGTAGCTGTTGCTTCTTAATGGGTAAGTATGTTCACCAGAGAGCAGATTCTTGACCCAAGAGACAGGAGGTGACGCTTGGATCACTCCGCGCATCAGCAACCCCTATCTACTAGTGGGTGATGGAGTTCCGCTCACCACTGGCTCCTTCTACTTGTACCCAATTAATTCCTGGATCCACAGTCAGCTGTACAGCATGCGCAGGCCAGTTTCCTTTTAAAATCACGGTTTTGATCCGTGCCTTCCTACGGCTTTGGTGGTTAACACCGCAAATCTTTAACTTCCACAACTGGAGCAGTTAATCGGCTCAATGCCCAAACAAGCCCTACCGGACCTCGGGGCCAATAGCGGGGGGAGATGTAAGAGCGGAGGCTGCAACGAGCACTCGCTATGGAGGAACACAACCAGATGTGAAAAGCTCCGCCCCCAACAGGAAGTCGTCCTGGAAATAATTTTTTATTGACTCTACTGAGCGGGTCTTGGCTCTACTGAGCAGGTCTGTTTTCTTCTGCTAAGCGCATCTGGGCAAGCTGTCTAATCACAGCCGGCCCGATCGCGCTATTAAAATCAATGTAGCTCGCTCCCGCTACCAGGCCAGAGTGGGAGCGAGCTACATTGATTTTAATAGTGCGATCGGGTGCGCTGTGAATAGACAGCGTGCCCGTGATGCGCTTAGCAGAAGAAAACAGACCCGTTCAGTAGAGCCAGGAGCGGCGTTTCTTTGCGTGATATCTTTTTAACTATTTACTTTTGAAATCTGGAGCTAAGCTAATGTTATATAATTCTGCACTATGTGCAGAATTATATAACATTATTTCCTAGGTTTACTGGCCGTTTAAGTATGCACCATGCACCAGCATTTTAAACACAACACTTGCTCAGAGAGCCTAAGGTGCTTGTACCATCTGGTAATTACTCAATTTGTTCATTACTGACATGATACAAGCCCCACTGATGATCTGAACAGCTGCATTTTTTTAAATGTGGGTGCACATAGAATATCTAGCTATGCTTCACATGCCCGTGCAGAGAAAAATGTTAACTCTAAAACAGTGATAACTCTTAATAGAAGCATTTTTGCCAATACATGTATATTGAAAATATGTTTCTTTTCAAAGATGCAATGGGGCCCATTTAACAAGCTCCGTAGGGAGCTTGTGGGCCCGTGTTTCTGATGAGTCTTCAGACTCGCTAGAAACAGCAGTTATGAAGCAGCGTTATAAAGACTGCTGCTCCATAACCCTGTCTGCCTGCTCTGAGCAGGCGGACATGAATCGCCAGAAATCAACCCGATCGAGTACAATCGGGTTGATTGACACCCCCTGTTGGCTGCCGATTGGCCACGAGTCTGCAGGGGGCGGCGTTGCACCAGAAGCTCTTGTGAGCTGCTGCTGCAATGCTGAATACGGAGAGCGTATTGCTCTTCACATTCAGCAAGGTCTTGCGGACCTGATCTGCAGTGACGGATCAGGTCCGCAAGACCTTTCAATAAATAGGGGCCAATAAATCTATGTGCATCTATATTTGACTGGAATGTCCCTTTAATGTGCATTACTGAAATATAAAATATTAAATATTAACAACTATTAGTAATAATTGTTTTAAAATATTCTATATGCTCTATAAAATTGTAAATAATCCATAGAATATATATATACTGTGTATATATATATATATATATATATATATATATATACATATATATTACAGTATCTCTAGTAATTTTTAATTATTATTATTATTAATATTTTTTCTATTTGATATTTAATATTTCAATAACGCGCCTTAAGATAACTAATTCTTCAGGTGCCCTAACCCAACACTGTGTGAGACCTAAAGCGTGTTACACATATTTTACATTCCTATGTTATTCACATAGAAGAAAATGTAATGTTTAAGGGCCAGATTACGAATAGTTATGCGCAAGCAAAAAGGGGTTTATTTTGGGTGTTTGTGTGCTTCAGGTTTAGCACTCGTATTACAAGTTGAAAGTAAATGTGAACGTGTAAGCGTAATCACGATTTACGATAAGATGATTACCGCATCCTCAGAGCACTGGTTGACTATTTCGTGAAACAAAAAGTGTCAAAACACATCAAAAATACATTTAAAAATACACTTATAATCCTATTATTTAATAAAAATAAATTAAAAATAAAGTTGCACAAAAAAGTTATAAGGGCTGAAAGATATGAGGTCTCAGGTGTTAGAAAAAAAAGTCTGGCAAAGGGCTTTAACATAGAGATACATACATGTACATGTCAAATTATTATGTATATACTGTATATATATATATATATATATATATTTATATACATATATATATATATATATGCCATTGGGTTTGTGCGTGAGTTTTTCGACTTTTTTCTCTCCATTGACTTCTAAAGGGAAATATGTACAATATTCTAAGTTCTGCTTTTTACACGCTTTGGGTTAGCTCGCAAGCAAAATCTTTTTACTTTCAACTTGTAATATGAACGCTACCAAACGTGTGCAAAAACCTTACTTCAAGTGGAGTTAATGCTCAAGCAGAAGTGTTAAATACTGCTACACTTGTAAGCTAGCCCTAAATATATATATATAGACAGATAGAGAGATAGAGAAAGATAGATGGATTGCTAGAAAGATAGATAATGTTAATGTAATATATATATATATATATATATATATAAATGTATGGATATATACAGATGTATATATAGAAATGTATATTTAAAATAAAAATAATGGACTTTGGGTGTAACTGGTTTGCCAAGAAGGTTGTAATTTGATCTTTTTTTATCTCACAATGGGAAAATCAAAGTGGATAAGTACTCACAAGTGTGCAGGCACTTTTAACGGAAAAAGTGCAAACAGTCAGGGTGGTGGATTGAAAACCAGGTACGCTGGGCCGGAATAGTGCCGAGCGTACCTGGTTGTTCTTTGATAACTACCAAAAGTAGTCAGATTGTGCCAAACTTGCGTTCAGAACATCTGTAATGACGTAACCATCGATCTGTGTCGGACTGAGTCCGGGCGGATCGTATGTTACGTCACTAGATTCTACTTTTGACGGTCTGAAGGGCTTGATAACTATGGCGAATCAGCCTCGCCACAAATATGCTGTGGAATTCCAGTGTTTTTGCGATTGACGGCTTGATAACTAGAGGCCCATGAATGAAAAACTGGCAGGGTGAAAACTTTATATGTGAGATTGTAAGATAGTATGTTTTTGTCCATTACTCACTTATACCGTACTCGTAGGTATTTATCTCTTAAGTTGCACCAAACGTGGGTGCGTTCTGTATGTTCTGTTGGTATAAGAGTTTGCTCCTAAAAGACCTCTTTAGGAGCAGGTAGATACTTGTGGATCCGTGACCTATTAAGGGATTTTTTCTTTTTAGATAGGTGTCAGCCGGTAAAATCCTCTGTGCAGTGAAGGTTTGCGGTGGATCCGCTTGGCAGAAATTCTCCTGGTGGTCAGTGCGCGTCTGTGGGAGGTGGTTTCTTTTAGTGATTGAGATGCGGCAAATTGAAATCCCTCTGGCGTGTGAGCCGTAGCTTTCGTTTGGCAGAAGTCTGGTTCTGTAGGTCCTCTTTAAGAACAGATGAGTTATTATGGGTCCGTGACCGTACTTAAATATGCTTTTATAATTTCATGTTTCCTATTTTATCTATGTGTTTATACTAATAAATTCTGATTTTGAATTTTACTATTTTAGTTCCACTTAGTTGTATTTCACTCATTGTATAGAACTGAGAACTTGACAGAAAAACATGTAATGTGTAGTTCTGTGTGAGAGGAACGGGGTATAGTAAGACAAGGGTATGTGAGTAGTGTAGATAAGTTATATCATATAAAATATATAAAAAATGTGTAAGATATATATAATAAAATGATGCTGGATATATTAATGTAGTCAGTTGTGAATAAGAGTGGAATAAAAAAAAGGTAAATCTGAGTATGAGTGAGAAAATATATAGCATGTCTGTTAATAGCGTGTAGAAATTATAATATATTTTCTCTGTCTTTCTATATGCTTTTTACGTCTATCACTGTTTATCGTTGAAACATTTGGCTTTCAATTGTATTTTTAACATTTTATCTTGTTTTCCTTAAAGACAGGGAATACAGCACATTTTAAATATTACAAAACACCTATTTATTCATCCAGTTCTAAAACCAAGAACAGAAAACAAAAAGATTAATGCAGTTGTAGCAAAGGTTAATACCATACAAAGGCCACTTATCTCTGCTTATCCACCTTAATCTGTCTGCAGCCTTTGATAGTGTTGACCACCCTCTTTTGCTTCAAACTCTCTAATCCTTCAGCATTTGTGACACAGCCCTCTTGTGGTTCTCTTTCTACCTATCAAACCGTACCTTTAGTGTAGCCGTCTCCGGAGCCTCCTCTGCCCCGTCACCACTTTCTGTTGGGGTACCACAAGGCTCTGTCCTCGGTCCCCTTCTCTACTCAATCTAAATGTCATCATTAGGTTCCCTTATTAAGTCCCACGGTTTCCAATATCATTTGTATGCTGACGACGACCAAATCTACCTCTCTGCACCAGACCTATCTCCTTCCTTGCTAACCCGTGTCACTAACTGTCTTTTTCACTTTTTCACATCTCTTCCTAGATATCCTCTCACTACCTCAAGCTAAATCTCACCAAAACTGAGTTCCTTATTTCCCCCCTTCTTCCAAAATCTCCACCCCCAATCTCTCTATAACTGTCAAGAACTCCATCATTACCCCTACCCCTCATGCCTGATGTTTTGGGGTCACATTTGACTCAGATCTTTCTTTCACTCCTCACATTTAGTCCTTGGCTAAAGCCTGCAGCTTCCACCTTAAAAAACATCTTTAAAATTAGATATTTCCTTACATAAGACACAACTAAGATTGTAATCCACTCTCTCATCCTTTCCTGCCTCGATTACTGCAACTCTGTCCTCTCTGGTTTTCCCAGCTGCCCCATAGCTCCTTTACCATCCATAATGAATGCCTCTGCCAGGCTCATCTTCCTTACACATCGCTCTTCATCTGCTGCACCTCTCTGCCAATCCCTTCACTGACTTCCTCTTGCCTCTAGAATTAAAGACAAAATTTGCGCTCTAACATACAAAGCCCTTAACTGCACTGCTCCCCCCTATATCTCAGACCTTGTCTCCAGATACTCTCCCTCCCGTCACCTTCACTCTGCTCATGACCTCCTACTCCCCTCCTCTCTTGTTACCTCCTCACACCCGTTAACAGGACTTCTCCAGACTGGCTCCCATTTTGTGGAACTCTCTGCCTCGCTCCACAAGACTCTCCCCTAGTTTTGAAAGCTTCAAGCGCTCCCTAAAGACTATACTGTTCAGGGATGCATACAACCTACACTAACCTTTCTTTATACCAGTTCCTCTCCTCCATTGCTATCCCCTGAATGCCCTTAGCATGTAAGTCTAAGAGTCCAGCTGTTTGTAGATCACCTTCTTAAGAGCTGACTACAACAGTGTGACTCTTGGCAGGGTCCTCTATCCTTGGATCCCTATAAATGTTTTGTTGTACTCTGCATTTGTTCATACCACTGCGGAATCTGTTGGCGCTCTACAAATAACCAATAATAATAATAATAATAATACTCCAGAAGCAGTTATAGGCAATTATCTCCTGGGTTCATATATACAAATCCTAAGTTATATCTGCAAATAATCACAGTTCTTGCCCAAAAACATTGTGTGCACACAAAAAAGAAAATCAAACAAAAAGTTCTTATTACTAAGGCAAGTAGTGACCAGTGTTGGTATACTATTAGTTGCAAAGCATGCTTGTTTCAGCATGTCCAGATAAGCCAAGGTCAGGAGCAGTCCCCACATGTGTATATAGATTCAATCAGTTCTTGATTAGATACAGTCACAGACATTTAGCGCCAACAGTGTGTACGTATGTAACAATGTCAAGCAAAAGCTGTTAGTTATTAGCCGATATGAGTTACCAAGGAAACATAAAGCAAACTGGCTCCAAAGAAAAGTTCTCAGTCCCTTGACTTTTGAAAATATTCTACCTTTCTTGCAGCCTCTCCTCCCTTCACTTAGCTCTTGTTGATCCGTTCCCGATTGTTCTCTCACAAGCAGACGACGGCTTCATTCCGCTCTCTAGGTTCTTTACACTTCCGTTGCAGCAATTTTCAGACAGTGTTTGGCTTTTTCTTCTTTTTACCACACTGCAGGGCTGTTGCATAGGATAGCTTCACCTTCAAACAAACAAGTCCACACGTGTTTCACCCATAATCCTTTGCGATACGGGCTTCATCAGGGCAGTCATTCATTGAAAGGAAAGAAGACAGATTTTCCATAAGTATGTGAATAACAATGATCGATGTAAACAATAAGTAGATGAAAATTACATTTTAACATATGAATCTTTTCTTTTTGCTTATATAAATTCTTTTGTGTTTTTTGAGTATTACTACATTAGATTTGTGCTTATTGTAATATAAACAAACTTCCCCAACAAAGAAATAATTATCTAAGCCCCATTCTTTCTTTGTATCAACATGTAAATATATAAATATGATCTAAAGTGTGAATGCCATTGTATGAAAGTAGGATATGCATTTACTAAAGATAGTAAGATAAAAAACATACGGCTAGATTTAGAGTTTTGTCGGTAAAGCCGCGTAGCTAACGCTGCTTTTTTTCCCAGCGCACCCTTAAGACAACGCTGGTATTTAGAGTTGTCTGAGTGTCTGCGTTAGGCTCAGAAAAGGGAGCATTGAGCAGAATTTACCTACCCTTCAACTCTCAATACCAACGTTGCCTACGGTAGCGGTAAGATGGAAAAACGTGCTCGTGCACGATATCCCCATAGGAAACAATGGGGCTGAGCTGGCTGGAAAAAACCTAACACCTGCAAAAAAGCAGCGTTCAGCTCCTAACGCAGCCCCATTGTTTCCTATGGGGAAACACTCTCTAAGTCTACACCTAACACCCTAACATGAACCCCGGGTCTAAACACCCCTAACTTTACACTTATTAACCCTTAATCTGCTGGCCCCTCTATCGCTGACAACTTCATTATATTATTAACCCCTAATCTTCCGACCGGACACCGCCGCCACCTACATTATCCATATGAACCCTTAATCTGCTGCCCCTAACATCGCCGACACCTACATTATATTTATTAACCCCTAATCTGCCCCCCCAACGTCGCTGCAACCTAACTACAAGTATTAACCCCTAATCTGCCGACCGGACCTCGCCGCCACTATAATAAATGTATTAACCCCTAAACCGCCACACTCCCGCCTCGCAAACACTAGAATAAATTGTATTAACCCCTAATCTGCCCTCCCTAACATCGCCGCCACCTACCTAAATTATTAACCCCTAATCTGCCCTCCCTAACATCGCCGCCACCCACCTAAATTATTAACCCCTAATCTCTCGCCTGCAACGTCGCTGCTACTATAATAAATGTATTAACCCCTAAACCTAAGTCTAACCCTAACCCTAACACCCCCTAACATAAATATAATTTAAATAAAACTAAATAATATTCCTATAATTAAATAAATTAATCCTATTTAAAACTAAATACTTACCTAGAAAATAAACCCTAATATAGCTACAATATAAATAATAGTTACATTGTAGCTATTTTAGGATTTATATTAATTTTACAGGCAACTTTGTATTTATTCTAACTAGGTACAATAGCTATTAAATAGTTATTAACTATTTAATAGCTACCTAGTTAAAATAATTACAAAATTACATGTAAAATAAATCCTAACCTAAGTTACAAATACACCTAACACTACATTATCAATAAATTAATTAAATAAATTACCTACAATTAGCTAAACTAAAATACAATTAAATAAACTAATCTATAATACAAAAAAAACCCCCACTAAATTACAAAAAAATAGAATTTTAATCTAATTACACCTAATCTAAGCCCCCTAATAAAATAAAAAAGCCCCTCAAAATAATAAAATTCCCTACCCTATTCTAAATTACCAAGTAACCAGCTCTTTTACCAGCCCTTAAAAGACTTTTTGCAGGGCATTGCCCCAAAGTAATCAGCTCTTTTACCTGTAAAAGAAAATGCAATACCCCCCCAACATTACAACCCACCACCCACATACCCCTATTCTAACCCACCCAAACCCCCCTTAAAAAAACCTATCACTAACCCCCTGAAGATCTCCCTACCTTGAGTCATCTTCACTCAGATGAGCCAAAGTCTTCATCCAATCCGGCAGATGTGGTCCTCCATCCGGGAGAAGTCTTGATCCAAACGGCATAGAAGAGGTCCTCCATCCGGGCGATGTCTTCTTCCAAGCGGCATCTTCTATCTTCCGGATCCATCTTCATCCCGCCGACGCGGAACATCCTCCTTCCCCGACGGACTAACGACGAATGAAGGTTCCTTTAAGGGACGTCATCCAAGATGGCGTCCCTCAAATTCCGATTGGCTGATAGGATTCTATCAGCCAATCAGAATTAAGGTAGGAAAAATCTGATTGGCTGATCCAATCAGCCAATCAGATTGAGCTCGCATTCTATTGGCTGTTCCGATCAGATTTTTCCTACCTTAATTACGATTGGCTGATAGAATCCTATCAGCCAATCGGAATTCAAGGGACGCCATCTTGGATGACGTCATTTAAAGGAACCTTCATTCGTTGTTAGTCCGTCGGGGAAGGAGGATGTTCCACGTCGGCGGGATGAAGATGGATCTGGAAGACAGAAGATAGAAGATGCCGCTTGGAAGAAGTCATTGCCCAGATGGAGGACCTCTTCTTTGCTGCTTGGATCAAGACTTCGCCCAGATGGAGGACCACATCTGCCGGATTGGATGAAGACTTCGGCTCGGCTGAGTGAAGACGAATCAAGGTAGGGAGATCTTCAGGGGGTTAGTGATAGGTTTTTTAAGGGGGGTTTGGGTGGTTTAGAATAGGGGTATGTGGGTGGTGGGTTGTAATGTTGGGGGGGTATTGCATTTTCTTTTACAGGTAACAGAGCTGATTACTTTGGGGCAATGCCCTGCAAAAAGCCCTTTTAAGGGCTAGTAAAAGGGCTGGTTACTTGGTAATTTAGAATATAATAGGGAATTTAATTATTTTGGGGGGCTTTTTTATTTTATTTAGGGGACTTAGATTAGGTGTAATTAGATTAAAATTCTTGTAATATTTTTTTATTTTTTGTAATTTAGTGTTGGTTTTTTTTGTATTATAGATTAGTTTATTTAATTGTATTTTAGTTTAGCTATTTGTAGTTAATTTATTTAATTAATTTAATGATAGTGTAGTTGTAGTTAACTACAATGTAATTATTATTTATATTGTATTTATTTTAGGGTTTATTTTCTAGGTAAGTATTTAGTTTTAAATAGGATTAATTTATTTAATTATAGGAATATTATTTAGTTTTATTTAAATTATATTTATGTTAGGGGGGTGTTAGGGTTAGGGTTAGACTTAGGTTTAGGGGTTAATACATTTATTATAGTAGCAGCGACGTTGCGGGCGGGAGATTAGGGGTTAATACCTGTAGGTAGGTGGTGGCGATGTTAGGGAGGGCAGATTAGGGGTTAATACAGTTTATTCTAGTGTTTGCGAGGCAGGAGTGCGGCAGTTTAGGGGTTAATATATTTATTATAGTGGCGGCGAGGTCTGGTCGGCAGATTAGGGGTTAATAAGTGTAGTTAGGTTGCGGCAACATGGGGGGCAGATTAGGGGTTAATAAATATAATATAGGTGTTGGTGAAGTTAGGGGCAGCAGATTAGGGGTTCATAGGTATAATGTAGGTGGCGGTGGTGTCCGGTCGGCAGATTAGGGGTTAAAAAATGTATTATAGTGTTTGTGATGTGGGGGGGCCTCGGTTTAGGGGTTTATAGGTAGTTTATGGGTGTTAGTGTACTTTGTAGCACAGTAGTTAGGAGCTTTATATTCCGGCGTTAGCCCATAAAGCTCTTAACTACTGACTTTTTTTGGCGGTAGGAGTCTTGTCGGTAGAGGGTCTACTGCTCAGTTCTTCCAAGACTCTAAATACCAGCGTTAGGCAAATCCCATAGAAAAGATAGGATACGCAATTGACGCAAGGGGATCTGTGGTAGCCTGGAGTCGCGGTAAGGAAGTGAGCATTAAACCCTTTCCTGGCTCTAAATACCAGCGGGTGGCCAAAAGCAGCGTTAGGACCCCTTAACGCTGCTTTTGACAGCTAACGCAGAACTCTAAATCTAGCCGATTCTATTTTGGTCAGTTCACCTTAAACTATAACATAAAGTTTAAAGAGGTGGAGCCAGCTGCTGTAAAGGAACAGCGTACCCAATGAATGACAGCCCTGATGAAGCCCTTATCGCAAAGGATTATGGGTGAAATGCACGTAGGCTTGTTTGTTTGTTTGAAGCTGAAGCTATCCTATGCAACTCATGGGAATCGAGTACCTACAGTCACAACAGCCCTGCAGTGTGGTTAAAAGAAGAAAAAGCCAACGCTGTCTTTGAAAATTGTTGCAACAGAAATGTAAAGGACCTAGAGAGCGGCATAAAGCCGTGGTCTGCTTGTGAGAGAACAAACAGGAACGAATCAACAGGAGCTATGTGAAGGGAGGGGACGCTGCAAAAAAGGCAATATATTCTCAAAAGTCAAGGAACTGAGAACTTTTCGTTTGATCTAGTTTGCAGAAGGTAACACTCCCTGTCACAATACATAGTAACAATGTAACATAGTAGATGAGGTTGAAAAAAGACCGAAGTCCATCGAGTTCAACCTATACAAATCTAAAATACTTACAAAAAGCTCCAGTTAAGCTTAAATATTAGCGCTGCAGAATCTGTTGGTTCTCTACAAATAACCAATAATAATAATACCACTAAAAGGTGACCCATTGAATATTAGCAATCATATCCATGAATTTAGTTTCTAGACAGAAATGTATCCAAACAATTTTTAAATGTATCTAGGGTATTGGCATTCACTACCTCCTTTGGTAATGAGTTAAATAATTTTATTTTATGCTTTGTTTATGTTTCCCTGGTAACTACTATCGGCTAATAACAAACAGCTTTTGCTTGACATCATTACATACGTACACACTGCTGGTGCTAAATGTCTGTGACTGTGACTGTATCTAATCAAGAACTTATTGAATCTATATACACAGAAGGGGACTGCTCCTGACTATGGCTTATCAAGACATGCTGAATCAAGCATGCTTTGTAACTTACAGTATACCCGAGCTGGCCACTACTTGCCTATATAAAGAACTTTTTGTTTATTTTTCTTTTTTGTGTGCACACAATGTTTTTGGGCAAGAACTGTGATTGTTTGCAGATATGAACCCAGGAGATAATTGTCTGTGATGAGCGTTGGAAGTGACATCACCGGATGGGGCGGAGCTTAGGTTTGTTTGTCTGTGTTGCAGACATTGAGATCAATGTTAACAGATGTATATTTCCATACACTACAATAAAATAGTGTTGTATCCTCTTTGCTGTGTCCTGCATCTCATGACATGGTGTCAAAAGTACTTGCCTGCGCTTCTGTTTCCTGATTGATGACAATTTCGAAGTTTACCCCACCTGAGCCTTTTGATTTCTCTCAGCCTGCAGCTTGGCCCACATGGTGTCAGCGGTTCCAGCGCTTCAGAATTGCTTCCAAGCTGGACAAGGAAAGTGGTGAATTACAAGTTAATTCTATTTATACCCTATGGGGAAAGATGTGGAGCCAGTTTTCAATGCCTTTACTTTCCAAGAAGGGGCAGAATTTGTCTTTGAAGTAGTTATGAACAAACTCAGTGCCCACTTTGTGCCCAAAGGAAATGTGATTCATGAGAGGGCTTGTTTTCACAAACGTGCTCAGCGTGTGGGAGAATCTGTGGAGTCATTTGTGCGCAGCCTGTATGAACTAACTGAATTCTGTGAGTTTGGTGTTGCTAAAGAGCAGCAAATCAGAGACAAAATAGTTATGGGGATTGCAGATGCTGAAGTCTCACTGAAGCTGCAGTTGGAGGCTGATTTAACATTGGATGGGGCTATTAGGATGGCCCGCCAGAGTGAACTGGTGAAAAAGCAAAGTGCTGATCTGAGGTCTGAGAGTATTGTGGATGAAGTGCAGCAATTTAGGAGGGCTGCTGTCAGGATAGGTAAAGTCTAGAGTTAGACCCAAATGTTAGAATGAGGTTAATAACACCCTAGCACAGTGAGTATATACCAGGACCTGACCCTGCGACAGCTATAGTATAATATAATCACAGAAATAGACTGGAAGATGGCACAGCAGGGTCAGGAGAAGAAACTTCGGGTAGATAGGGTTAATCTAAAGAGTAAACAAGCAAGCAATGTCCAGCAATGTGTAATCAGGCAGGTAGGGGTTAACCAATAGAATAGCCAAGCAAGCAATGTCCAGCAACGTGTAATCAGGCAGGTAGGGGTTAACAAATAGAATATTCCAGCAAGCAATGTCCAGCAACGTGAAATCAGTCAGATAGGGGTTCAGGGTTCAGAATTAAGCAGGCACAGGTTCAGAATATCAAAGATATAAATGGTACTCACTTAGCCAACGAGTGAAAACAAACAGGCCCCGAGGAGAGGAGACGCCGGAATAAGAAGGCCTTCTGATGTCAGCAGAAGGGGCCGACGAGAACAAAGTTGCTAAGCAACCAAGAAAGCGCTACCGTGCTGACACAGAGAAGAAGGAAGCGATCAGCAGCTGAGCGATCGCGACAGTGCCCCCACCTCAAGGACCCCTCCGGGAAACACGAACAGGCTTTGAAGGATTCTGAGCGTGGAACTGTTTGATCAAAGCAGAGGCACGGACATGAGAAGCAGGTTCCCAAGAACTTTCAGTGATGGGATATCCCTTCCAATGGACCAAATAATATAGACGGTTACCCCGTAATCTGGAATCAAGAATTTGACTGATCTCAAATTCTGAAGTACCATCCACAAGGAACGGAGAGGGAACTTTACATTTGGTGGAAAACCGGTTAGAGACTGCTGGTTTAAGAAGAGATACGTGAAAGACAGGGTGAATCTTCAAGTTGTCTGGTAAAGCCACCCTGTAGGCAGTAGAACATACTTTGGAAACAATCCTGAATGGTCCAATGTATTTGGGACCCAATTTAGCACAAGGTTGTTTGAGTCGAATGAATCTGGTGGAAATCCAAACCTTGTCTCCAGTCTGAAATGAGGGTGCCTTCCGGCGTCTGTGATCAGCAAATCGTTTATACTTTTGAGTAGAGAGAAGAAGAATTTCCCGAATCTTCTTCCAGTGTTTACAATGATTTCTCACTGTACGATCTGCTCCAGGAACTCCAGAACCTCCCGAAGACATAGGAAAAGTTCTAGGTACAAATCCATAGGCTGCCTTAAAAGGAGAAGTCTGTAAAGAAGAATTGAAACGGGAATTGTAAGCAAGTTCAGCTAAGGGAAGAAGTTGAGACCAATTGGAGTGCTGATGATTAACATAGTGCCTGAGATAGGATTCAAGAGATTGATTTACCCGCTCAGTTTGACCGTTGGACTGAGGATGATGAGCAGTAGAAAGAGATATGGTAACTCCAAACTGTTTGCACAGAGATTTCCAAAATCTTGAGACAAATTGAACTCCTCGATCAGAAACAATGTCCAAAGGAAAACCATGTAATCTGGTGATATGGAGAATAAACAATTCAGCGAGTTTCTGGGCCGATGGTAATCCAGGTAATGGAACAAAATGAGCTGCTTTGGAAAACCTGTCTACCACAACCCATATGGTCTTGTTTCCGGCAGAATTAGGAAGATCTGTAATAAAGTCCATGGAAACATGAGACCAGGGATAATACGGAACAGGCAGAGGTTGTTAGAGTCCAAGAGGTAAAGATGAAGACTGTTTATTAGAGGTACAGGAATGACAAGCTGCAACATTATCCTTGACATCTTTGCCCATGGAAGGCCACCAGACATGTTGTTTGAGTCTCCACAAAGTATTACGCACTCCTGGATGTCCAGACAGAACATTATCATGAGCCCAACGAAGAAGTTTTAGGCGGAATTCTGTAGGTACAAACAAGATCCCAGGAGGTATGTTAAAGGATGAAGGAACAGAAGCTTGAGCAGACTGTAATGCTTGGAAAGGAAAAGTAGATAACTGAGCTAGAACTTTAGCAGGGCGGAGAATGGGTTCAGAATCCAAAAATGTAGAATCAGAGGCCAGAAATTGTCTAGATAAAGCATCTGCTTTCGTATTCTTAGAACCAGGAATATAAGAAAGGACAAAATTAAATCTGGAGAAGAACAGAGCCCATCGGGCTTGACGTGAGTTGAGGCGTTTGGCAGTATGAAGATACAGAAGATTTTTATGATCTGTGAGAATAAGAAATGGTTGAACCATGCCTTCAAGCAGATGTCTCCATTCTTCCAAAGCCATTTTAATAGCTAACAGTTCCTTGTTACCAACGTCATAATTCAGTTCAGAAGTATTGAACTTTTTTAAGAAAAATCCCACAGGAAGAATCTTGCTAGAAACAGGATTTCGCTGAGATAGTACTGCCCCATTAGCGATCAGAGAAGCATCCACTCCAAGGATGAATTGGAGAGCCAGAACAGGATGGCAAATAATGGGAGCCGAAGTAAATGCAGACTTCAGAGATTCAAATGCCTGTAAGGCTTTATCAGACCAATGCTTGCAATCCTGACCCTTTTTAGTAAGAGCTGTAAGGGGTGCCGAGATGTTAGCAAAGTCTTTTATGAATTTACGATAGTAATTGGCAAACCCCAGGAACCTTTGAAGAGATTTTAAGGAAGTAGGTCTAGGCCAATCTATAATAGCCGACAGTTTGTCAGAATCCATCTTGAATCCAGACGGGGAAATAATGTAACCCAGGAAATGAATAGATTCTTGATGAAAAGAGCACTTTTCAAGCTTGGCAAAGAGAGAATTTTCACGTAATCTCTGGACTACTAGTGTAACATGATGAACGTGATCCTGTAAAGTCCGGGAATAAATCAAAATATCATCAAGATAGATAATAACGAATTGATTAAGATAGTCTCTGAATATTTCATTAACAAAATGTTGAAAAATTGCAGGGGCATTGCATAACCCAAAAGGCATAACTAAATATTCATAGTGTCCAAACCTAGTGTTGAAAGCAGTTTTCCACTCGTCCCCTTTACGAATTCTGACCAAATTATATGCCCCATGAAGATCAAATTTGGTAAAGATGGAAGCACCCTGGAGATGATCAAATAATTCGGGAATGAGAGGGAGTGGATAACAATTCTTGGTTGTAATTTGATTAAGAGCTCGATAGTCAATGCAAGGACGAAGACCTCCATCTTTTTTTTCCACAAAGAAAAAACCTGCTCCTACTGGAGAAGAAGAAGGGTGGATAAAACCTTGGGCCAAATTATCCTTGATATATTCCTCAAGTGAAATATTTTCTTGACGAGAAAGTGGGTATGTTTTACCCTTAGGTAGAGGTGCTCCTGGTAATAGGTCAATAGGACAATCAAAGGTCCGGTGTGGAGGTAATACTTCAGCATCCTTTTTAGAAAAGACATCTCAAAAAGAATGATAATGTCCAGGCAAGGAATCAGGAATGTCCAAAACTGCCACAACTGTACTAGAAGTTTTGGGAGTATTCTGAAGACACTGTTTGAAACAAGAAGATCCCCAAGCAACAAGCTCTCCTTTAGACCAGGAAAAAACTGGATCATGTAGTTGAAGCCAAGGGAGTCCCAAAATGAGAGGAAACTGTGGGGAAGAGATGATGTCAAAACAAATGGTTTTGGAATGAAGTACTCCTACAGACATGAGAAGTGGTATAGTAGAATATTGAATGAAACCAGAACCTAAGGGTTGACCACTGACAGTAGTGACCTTAATTACTTGGCTCTTGGAAAGCAAAGGAATACGAAAAGCATTGACAAAATCCGAATCCATAAACATTCCTGCAGCTCCAGAATCAATGATTGCTTGAGCCTGAAATTTGGTGTTGCCAAAGCGGACAGTGACTGGAACAAACAGCTTGGGATTGAGGGTAGAAAAAGATCTTTGGCTTAACTCAGTCCCTCTTTCTGGAGTTAAGCCCTGTCTTTTACTGGACGAGTTGGACAATCTTTTAACATATGCCCCTTAATACCACAGTAAAGACATAGTCCCAGATTACGCCTTCTGAGACGTTCAGCTTCGGATAATTTGATTGCACCAACCTCCATGGGTTCACTTGACTCAGAGATAGAAGTATTTGGAGTAGGAGGGTTTGGTGAACGAGGCATAGGACGGAAAGAAGATCTGATAAAGGATTTTCTGTTACGGTCACGTTCATGGAGACGCTCAGAGTAACGAGCATCTAGCTTGATACATAAGTTGATAAGTTCTTCTAGAGAATCAGGAAGATCCCTATAAACCAATTCGTCTTTCAAACAATCACAAAGACCTTTACGAAACGCTGCACGCAGGGCCCCATGATTCCACATAGTTTCAGCAGCTAAAGTCCGGAATTCTATAGCGTATTGTGCTACAGAAAGAGATCCCTGTCTTAAATCTAAAAGTCCTGCTTCAGCAGCAGCTGATCTACCAGGCTTATCAAACACAGAAGAAAATATGGATACAAAAGTGTCAATATCATGGAGCAAAGGATCATCCTTTTCCAACAGTGGAGAAACCCAAGCAAAGGCTTTACCCTTCATAAGAGAAATTAAAAAGGTGATCTTGGAGGAAGAGGAAATAAACATCTGAGGATTATTTCTGAAGTGAAGGCGGCACTGATTAAGAAATCCTCGACAGTCTTCAGGATTGCCATCATATTTATCCGGTAGTGGAATTCTGGGAATAAACTGTTCTGCAGGTTGTGGCGGATCAAATGCAGGGTTAGAACTGGCCGCAGGAACAACAGGTGTTGCAGAGACTTGAGAAGGTGGAGAGAGATTATGCAAAAGAGCAGTAATTTGATCCAATTTAGAATCCAGGGATTGCAGGTGTGCAGAGTGGGTTCCAAGAAGCTGTCCCTGTAGAGCCACAGCTCTGATAACTCACCAGGGTCCATTATATGGCCTGTTTGTAATGTCAGGATAGGTAAAGTCCAGAGTTAGACCCAAATGCTAGAATGAGGTTAATAACACCCTAGCACAGTGAGTATATACCAGGAACTGACCCTGCGACAGCTATAGTATAATATACTCACAGAAATAGACTGGAAGATGGCACAGCAGGGTCAGGAGAAGAAACTTCATGTAGATAGGGTTAATCTAAAGAGTAAACAAGCAAGCAATGTCCAGCAACGTGTAATCAGGCAGGTAGGGGTTAACCAATAGAGTAATCAAGCAAGCAATGTCCAGCAACGGGTAATCAGGCAGGTAGGAGTTAACCAATAGAATAGCCAAGCAAGCAATGTCCAGCAACGTGTAATCAGGCAGGTAGGGGTTAACCAATAGCATAATCAAGCAAGCAATGTCCAGCAACGTGTAATCAGGCAGGTAGGGGTTAACAAATAGAATATTCCAGCAAGCAATGTCCAGCAACGTGAAATCAGTCAGATAGGGGTTCAGGGTTCAGAATTAAGCAGGCACAGGTTCAGAATATCAAAGATATAAATGGTACTTAGCCAACGAGTGAAAACAAACAGGCCCCGAGAAGAGGAGACGCCGGAATAAGAAGGCCTTCTGACGTCAGCAGAAGGGGCCGATGAGAACAGGGTTGCTAAGCAACCAAGAAAGCGCTACCGTGCTGACACAGAGAAGAAGGAAGCGATCAGCAGCTGAGCGATTGCGACAGTTGCTAGTGAAAGGCACAGTGTGACTGGTAGACCAAGTGCAGCAGATAGGCCCAGAAGTGGATGGGTGCAGCATGCCCGATGCACTCGGTACAACCATGCCCATGATCAGAATGTCATATGCCCTGCTAAAGACAAAAGATCTAGAAAATGTAACAGAATGGGCCATTTTGAAATGGTGTGTAAAACGGAATATAAGGAGATGCAGGTGGATAGCGACCAGGAGGGTCAAGAAGTGTCCTTTGTAGGGTCTGTTGTCGAACGGCCTGGTTCAGATAAAGATTGGAGGGTTACTCTTAATGTAAAGGGAGCCAAAGTTGCCTTTAAGATTGACACAGGAGCAGACATCACTGCAATGTCCCTTGCAGCATTCATAAAACTGCCTCGACAGCCCCAGCTGGCAAAAGTTACAATAAAAGTCCATAGTCCTAGTGGCCGCATTGACTGTGTGGGAAAATTTCTTGCCAGCTGTGAGTATAAACAAAGGAAATTCACCATGTGGGTGCATGTGATTAGAGGTCAGTGCGTTAACAATTTATTGAGCAGAAAAACAGCCTGTGGTTTGGGCCTAGTAGCCAGAGTGAATGAAATCTCAGAAGATATGTTTGGTGAATTGGGCCTACTGAATTGCAACCAAGTCCGTATATCTCTTAAAGGTGACGCAGTCCCATACAGCATTACCACTTCTCGTAGAATTCCGTTCCCGTTCATGCCTCAAGTGGAGAAGGAGCTTCTGCGTATGAAGAATATGAGGGTTATTGAAGAGGTTGTTGAAGCAACTGACTGGTGTGCCCCCATTGTGCCTGTTGTGAAGAAAAACGGGAAAGTACGCATCTGCGTAGACTTGAAAAGGCTGAATGAGGCAGTGAAGAGAGAGATATGTGCTGCCGACACTTGAAGATGTAGCTCTGAAATTGGCTGGAACAAAGTTTTTCTCTACATTGGATGCTTCCAGCGGCTTCTGGCAGATACCTCTAGATCCAAAGTGCCGCAAACTGACTACCTTCATCACACTGGTAGGTCGGTTTTGCTTCTGTAGACTCCCCTTCGGGATATCCTCTGCTCCTGAAATCTTTCAAAGAGAAATTAGTTCTCTCCTAAGAGACCACGTGGGCACGACAGTCGTCAGAACATGATCAGCGACTGAGCTGTGTGCTGCAGACTATTAGAGAGTCCGGGCTGAAGTTAAATAAAGAGGAAAAGCCATTTAGGAAAGCTGAGTTATGTTACTTTGGGCATATCATCAATGGGGATGGCATCAAGCCAGACGCCTGAGAAAATTCGTGCTATTGAAAGATAAAAAGTCCTTCTGATGTACATGAGCTGAGACAAATATTGGGCCTTGTAAATTATGTGGGCAGGTTCCTCCCAGATTTATCCACTATACTACACCCTATCACAGAGTTGCTGAAGAAAGATGTTGCCTGGGTCTGGGTACCTTCACAGGAAGAATCTTTTATGCAGGTCAAGTCCCTGCTGGGGTCTGCCCCAGTTTTGGGGTTCTACGACCCTTTCAAAAGACTGTGGTTAGTGCTGATGCAAGCAGTTATGAGTTAGGGGCCACCCTCCTGCAGTTGAATAAAAACAAACTACAGCCCATTGCCTACTGTTCCCATACACTGACGGCTGCTGAGTGAAAATACGCCCAAGTTGAGAAAGAGTGCCTGACTGCAGTTTGGGCCTGTGAGCACTTTCAGCGTTACCTAGTGGGTTTAGAGAAATCTAGTCTGGAGACTGACCATAAACCGCTAGTCCCTCTAATCAACTCCTATGATATTGACAAAACACATCTAAGATGACAGAGCCTTCTAGTGAGGCTGCTCAGGTTCAAAGTTCAGGCAGTGCATGTGCTGGGGAAATAACTGGTTGTGGCAGATACACTATCCAGGCTCCCGCTGGCTGCTGCTGAAGAGTCTTCAACGGAATCGGATGTGAAAGTGTATGTAAATTCAGTTCTGGCCTCCAAGTCCATCTCTTCAGGGAAGCTAGAACAAATAAAGACAGATACATATTTAGATACAGACCTTCAAGAAGTTATAAAGTACATAAAAGAAGATTGGCCCGAGAGTCGGGCAGCCTGGATGTCTTTAAGTTCTTACCAGTCAGAGAGGTTGCAGCTCACAGAGCTGGATGGGTTGGTGCTGTTCCAGGACCGCATTGTTATTCCTGTCTGCATGCAGCAGGAGATGTTAAATAGGATTCACAATGGCCACTTAGGCTTTACAAAGTGCAGAGAAAGGGCAGCTATGGCAGTATGGTGGCCTGGGATCAGTTCCGACATTGCAAGCCATGTGTCTAAATGTGCCTTTTGCCGGGTACGCTGGCCTACTCAGAGATGGGAGCCCTTGATTTCTACTCTGCTGCCTGCAGGCCCATGGCAGAAAATAGCTGCTGATTTGGGCGAACTGCACGGGAAAAAGTTCTTAGTCGTGATCGACTACTATTCCAGGTATTTGGAAATTGCACCTTTAAATGAAATCACAAGTCAAACCGTTATCACTCGTCTCAAGAGTTTATTCGGTGGGGCATACCAATGGAGTTGGTGAGTGATAATGGAATGCAGTTCGCTTCCACAGAGTTCAGTTCTTTCAGCAGAGAATATGATTTTGTACATTCCACGTCAAGTCCACATTACCCACAGGCCAACGGAATGGCTGAAAGGGCAGTTCAAACAACAAAGTTCATTTTGAAGCAAACTGAGCCGTACCTGGCCCTCTTGTCCTATAGGGCGACTCCCATTCAAGCCACGGGGTTTAGCCTGGCACAGCTGATGCTAGGACACCAGATTTGCACCACCTTACCCTCTGTGGGTGTCTTCCAGCCAACCAGCTCTATTCCTCGGGACAAAGTCCTCAGGAGGGATGAAGAGGCAAAAAGGGGCTATCGATTCTTCTACGACAGGAGACATTCTGTGAGGCCCTTGCAGGAACTGAATGCGGGGCAAAGTGTCAGAATTAAACTGGATGATGAGAAGAAATGGAAGACGCCTGCTATGGTAATTGGACGCTCTCCAGAACCAAGGTCTTATGTAGTCCTTACTGATGGAGGGACAGTTACATGCCGTAATCAAAAACATCTTCAGCCTGTACCTGAGAGTTTGGAACTGGATGCCTCAGTACCACCGCCGGTGGGATCCCCTGTTTTAAAAGGGGTGCCTTCCCCTCAGCAAGATCACAGCGGGGATATGTCTTTGCCTCCAGCAGACTCTCAATCACCTTCTTCTGTATTAGAGGACAGTTCATGTAGAGTTACATCAAGCGGAAGAGTGGTGAAACTTCCGGCCCGATATCGGGATTAACATTAGTTAGAACAGTGACCGGAAGTATGGGCAGAATAATCCCATGGTCACTGTGGACTAGGGTAGTCTACCCCGATGTTCAAGTCAGGATGTAATTCATGTTGTTTATATTTTCTGTAACTTGTTATTTGTTATATACTATACAAAACTGTTGTTGTATACCTTGTTATTTGTTGTATTCAAATGACAAAAAAATGTGTATGCTTTGTCCTTTGAAAAGGCGGAAGATTTGATGAGAGTTGGAAGTGACGTCACCTGATGGGGCGGGGCTTAGGTCCATTTGTCTGTGTCGCAGTTGCTAAGTGAGATCAATGTTACCAGATGTATATTTCCATGCTCTACAATAAAATAGTGTTGTACCCTCTTTGCTGTGTCCTGCATCTCATGACATTGTCTATTACTGCTTCTGTTGTATGAATGGGTATTAACCTTTGCTACACCTGCATTAATCTTTTTGTTTTCTGTTCTTGGTTAAAGAACTGGATGAATAAATAGGTGTTTTGTAATATTTAAAGAGTGCTGTATTCCCTGTCTTTAAGGAATCTCTAAAAACAAGATAAAATGTTAAAAATACAATTGAAAGCCAAATGTTTCAATAATAAACAGTGATAGATGTAAAAAGCATATAGAAAAACAAAAAGTAAACATTTCAGACATATTTTATAAAAGAAAGAGAAAAAATATTGGGGCATATTTATCAAGTCATGTATGGCTCCTGAAGGCTTGCCGGAAACAGAAGTTATAAAGCAGCGGTCTAAAGACCGCTGCTCCATAACTTCTCCGCCTGCTCTGAGACCACAGGCAGAAATCAACCTGATCAAATACGATCAGGTTGATTGACACCCCCTGCTAGTGGCTGATTGGCCGTGAATCTGCAGGGGGTGGCATTGCACCAGCAGTTCACAAGAACATATGCTGTCAGAAATTATCGATGTGCAGCGGACATGATACGCTACTGCATATCTTGTCCGCCCGCACATTGATAAATATGCCCCATTGTCTGTTTTACGGATAAAGCAGACAATGAAAAACTGTGGGAAATGTATATTTAGTGAAGTTAATTCAGAGCATACCATTAAAAACATATGTTTGTCTGAACTGAGCAAGGAGGAACCATAAATTTGAAAAGAAATTCACTGATCTTTATTGTTTCTTACATATTACTGCACCAACACATTTCCATTATACTTTCTACACAGACATGCTATATATTTTCTCACTCATAGTCAGATTCACCTTTTTTTTATTCCACTCTTATTCACAACTGACTACATCAATATATCCAGCATTATTTTATTCCACTCTTATTCACAACTGACTACATCAATATATCCAGCATTATTTTATTCTATGTTTTTTACACATTTTTATATATATATGATATCACTTCTCTACACTACTCACATACCCTTGTCTCAATACCCCCTTCCTGTCACACAGAACTACACATTACATGTTTTTTTCTGTCAAGTTCTCAGTTCACAATTTTTCTGTGGATCTTTAGTCTCACAAACACCTCTACAATGTGATAATCTCCCACCCCACACACACTCTCAGTGTTTTTATTTTCTTTTTCATTTTTATTGTCATCGTCACATCCCCTATTACACATTTCCAGTCCACCGTCCCCTTCACTTCTCTCAATTTTTCCATTTTTGATTATTATATACCTGTATCATTTTATAACTAAAGTCACCAATACGCTTTTTATTCCCTCACACGCTCTCACCATTTTATAACATTTCTCGTCACCATCACTCATTATTTTTTAATCCATTCAGCCCCCTTTTTTTGGCAACTTTTTTCCCATATTCTCTTTTATGGGACACATTACAATAATCCTTATTACTACAAACAGTTCATATTCACTACAATATTCATTATCCATTTTTTTTGTTTCTTTTCAAATGTATGGTTCCTCCATGCTCGGTTCAAATAAACATATGTTTTTAATTATGTGCTCTGAATAAACTACACAAAATATACATTTCCCACAGTTTTTCATTGTCTGCTTTATCTGTAAAACAGACAATGGGGCATATTTATCAACAAACAAAAAAACTGTAGATATAGCACAAAAAGGCTACCCTGAAAAAAGAGGTCAGTTCCTAAATACCTCCAATTAAAAGAATCAAAGAATAAATGGTCAGGGAGCGCTAATAAAAGCTGCTATAAACAGGGGTTAAAAAATTGTTATATAAAGTGTTAATAATGGATGTATAAAAACCCCACAATGGATTTCCTATTAATAGCATTTAATCTGGAAAAAAACATATGAAAAACAATATCAACAAATGCATAAATATATATTGTTATATCAAAATATACATATGACCACCAGTGGTTAAAAAGGTAAATAAAAAATATAGTAAAAAGCTGGATAGAAAAAAAGGAATAATCCAATGTATATGGGCAGAGTTAATATGACTCTTGGATGAAGGAGATAAACAATATTGTAATGAGTCTGAGGCAGGATGAAAACAATCGGTATAAACTTGGCAACACTATATTGAATAAGATGTGACTCACCCAGAATTCGAAACGGTTAAAGTTATGTTTCTACGTGTACTTTATGGCAATCTTCTGAATTTCACATCTAGACCCCTCTATATTGTGTGGTTACCTTTAGAATGAGCGTAGCTGGCCCATGATATATCATTGTGGATATCCGTTCCTCGGCGTGTAGGGTTGTGTCACGCGACAATTCTCTGGCCAATCAGGGTCACGGATTACCAGGTGGTCTGCGTGTTTTATGCTTTTGCAATTCCAAGTTGCCGAAGTAAGTTACACTTGTAGTGAATGTTTTGTAACTATGTAACAATACCGAAAGGATTGTTACTTCTAGGTTCAAGACAATGTAACAGAGCGCTCTGTATGCCAATCTTTATTTCATATGCAAACAATCCAAAGGATACAATCAGTGACGTGTGGGATCCCACTGTTTTTCATTGTCTGCTTTATCTGTAAAACAGACAATGGGGCATATTTATCAAGCTCCGTATGTAGCTTGATGCCCCATGAGTTATGAAGCAGTGGTCTGCTAGCAGCCGCGAATCTGCAGGGGGCAGCATTTATCAATGTGCAGCGGACATGATCCGCTATATCGGATCATGTCCGCTCACACCATAATAAATAGGCCCCAATATCTTTTCTCTGTCTTTTTTAATATATGTCCGAAATGTTTACTTTTTGTTTTTTTATCTGCTTTTTACGTCTATCACTGTTTATCGTTGAAACATTTGGCTTTCAATTGTTTTTTTAACATTTTATCTTGTTTTGTTTCATTGTGTTACATCTAATCACTATGCCAATGTATGCAATGTGATCCCAATTTATAGTAACCTGTACCATTGGCTGTTTAACTATCCAATGACATCCGTTGTAGGCATTTCAAAAGGCTTTTTATGAGGCCTGTTTTAATTAACTTGTATCTTGCCTAAGGACACGGTCATAGTACTACGGCCGAGAAACACGTTGCAAAGCTCATTAAAACAGTTTTATATTTTTACATACTACGGATGACTCTCTTTTGTTTTTAATCAAACCCATAAGTGTTCATCTATGTGGCACTGAATGGTTACAATTGTGGCAAACAAACTGCAATCCAGGAATCCGAGAACACAAGCCATCTTTGGAGTCTGAACTGGCAACAAATACCGGAGACTGTGAAAGACACCAGAGGCATAATATAACCTGTTGGCCAAGGTGAATCGTTCATTGCAGTGGCCCTACACTCTCCTCTACAGTTCATATGGCGATCAAGGTTTCAGGGAGCTGACTGCTCTATAAAGCCTGTTTGCACTTTTTCTGTTAAAAGTGCCTGCACACTTGTGAGTACCTGTCCACTTTGATTTTCTCATTGTTCCATATGATTGAAAATACCACACCATAAGGTGCTCTCTTTCTGCTTCTTTATTTTAGATATACTAACCCACCATTGGTTTCAAGAGGAGCTTCCTGCCTTGATTTTGACTACTATCACCAAAGGACAATAACTAATCAATTTATTTATATTTATTTTGCACGCAGTTGTGTTCTGCCTTATGCACATTTGCAATTATATAGCTATACTGTATAGGTGTTTTTCTTAGACATCGTTAAGACTTGGTATATCCATGATCGTTTTCTCAGATATTTTAAATATATTATTTTTTTTGAAAATTCCACATCTAGAGATTTGCCATTTAAGATAGTGCCCCCTATTTCTTTATTATTTTATAATCATTTCCCTTTATTTTGCTAATTTGCCTATTGAGAAATTTGACCTTGACCTCCTTACATACTAATAACATGTACTTTAAAAAGTGTAATGAAATGCAGCATAAATTTAAAATTGAAAACTGAATAAATGTAAATTTCACTGAATCTCATAATGCAAACAATTTTTAATGTTGTTTATTATTTCTATTCATTGATAGTTTGACATGTGTCCTTTATAAACAGATATCTGTTAATATGTTATGATTTATTTATATGTTTAAATTTAGCATGCACTGTAAATGATGACTCAATGGCCTCTAGTTATCAAGCTCCATATGGAGCTTGATGGCCCCTGTTTCTGCCGTGTCTTCAGACTCGCCAGAAACAGCAGTTATGAAGCAGCGGTCACAAAAACCGCTGCTCCATAACCTGTCCGCCTGCTTTGAGCAGGTGGACAGACATCGCCGGAAATCAACCCGATCGAGTACGATCAGGTTGATTGACACCCCCTGCTGGCAGCCTATTGGCCGCGAGTCTGCAGGGGGGTATTCAGCGATGTCTGTCGGACCTGATCCGCACTGTCGGATCAGGTCTGACAGACAATGATAACTAGAGGCCAATGTCTTCAATAAAAATTAGAAAATTGCAATTGTTTCTTATAAATTGCCATTTATTGGGAGCCTGGAGGAGTATGGAGTCAGGTGTGTAGTGGAAGAGCTCCATTCAGTGTAATAAGCATAGGGGGCTTTACAGGCTGTTTGATCAGCGGAATATTCTGCAACCAGACCCCAGAGATGCTCTGAGCCTCAGAGCTACTAACTAAAGCAACGGAGCTGTTTTCCCAGTGTCTCTGGCCGGACAACATCATCAACCTGCAGCAAAGCTCGAAGAACCACCTCCATTTTAACAGGCTGCATGGAGATGTCGGCTAGACGGCGAGGAGCTAAATAAATGACAGAGGCTGAGGTTCTACAGCAGATGGGGAATGAGGTGCTGTAAATAGACAGTGAGTACCTTATCATTATACACGGAAGCAAAAGGACAGGAAGCGAACGTCTAATACAGGCTAAAATTAAAGGTATAGGACATGCTGAAAAGGTTCTTATATTGAAATGGCCAGGGTACACACAGCAGTACATTTGTGGATGGCCTATCAGTCTTAATCCAGGAATAGATATATTTGATGGCCAAGATTGACACAGGACCTTTGCAAAACATTCATATAGAAGTTGTAAGTGCAATATATATCAGCTCCTTCTAAAAAGCACCCATATTTCCTCATTGCAGCTCTTAAATGCAAAATTGATTTGTGGACTACAGAAGTAATTACACATATACATATATGCCCTGAAGGACATGTGAGGCCTTGAGAAGCAGTGGGGATTATAAGAGAGGTATACCCTACAGCAGCAAAGAAACCTTATAATAGTTGAATAGCTGTCTGACTGGAAACATCATATGGTCTCAAAGATGGTGACGAGGAAGCAGAATAAACAGTCTCAAGGTGGAAAAACACCCACTGCTAGCATTTTCTTCAAATCCTCTAAAGGAGATAAATCTGCTGTCACCCAAAATATTTTGCAAGACGATAATGCTGACTCTGACACTAACTCTATTTTATTACAAGACGACCTTACTCCTGTCACAAAGGCAGATCTTAAGAAGTTGGTCTCAAAGCAAGATATATTAGATCATTTTGATAAATTATGGGAGAAAATAGACGCAATGCAGCAAACTATAACTAACAGCCTTGCGGACATTAAACAAGATATCTAACAACTAGGTACACGTGTGGCCTCCTTGGAGGAGAATGAAGATTTTGTCAGGGAGGAGGTTAACACAGTATCTCAGCAGGTTCTCTCACACCAAAAAGAGATAGAGGCCTATTTATCAAGCTGTCAACCACAAATATGCTGGAATTCTGCAGCGTAATTGTGGTGAGCTTGATTCGCCTCATTTATCAAAGCCTACAGACCTGCAACAGTTGAAATTTGTGACGTAACATACGATCCGCCGGTCTTAGTCCAACACAGATCGATGCTTAAATTTGGCACTATCTGACTACTTTTACTAGTTAACACATTTCTAACAGCTCGCATTCTATTGGCTATTCCAATCAGCCAATAGAATGCAAGCTCAATCCTATTGGCTGATTGCAACAGCCAATAGGATGAAAGCTCAATCCTATTGGCTAATTGCAACCTTAATTCGATTGGCTGATAGAAATCTATCAGCCAATTGGAATCTAAGGGACGCCATCTTGGATGTAGTCATTTAAAGGAACATTTATTGTTGAAGAAGACTTCGGAAGAAGAGGATGCTCTGCGCCGGATGTCTTGAAGATGGAGCCGCTCCTCGCCGGATGGATGAAGATAGAAGATGCCATTTGGATGAAGACTTCTGCCGGCTTGGATGAAGACTTCGGCCCGCTTGGATGAAGACTTCTGCCGACTTCGCTGAGGACTTCTGCCGACTTCGCTGAGGACTTCTGCCGCTTCGTTGAGGATGAATGGGCTCTTCAGAAACTGTAAGTGGATCTTCGGGGGTTAGTGTTAGGTTTTTTTAAGGGTTTATTGGATGGGTTTTATTTTTAGATTAGGGTTTTGGCAAGAAAAAAGAGCCAAATGCCCTTTTAAGGGCAATGCCCATACAAATGCCCTTTTCAGGGCAATGGGGAGCTTAGGTTTTTTAGATTAGGTTTTTATTGGTTGTGTGGGTGGTGGGTTTTACTGTTGGGCGTGGTATTTGTATTTTTTTTACAGGTAAAAGAGCTGATTTCTTTGGGGCAATGCCCCGCAAAATGCCCTTTTAAGGGCCATTGGTAGTTTATTGTAGGCTAGGGTTTTTTTATTTTGGGGGAGCTTTTTTATTTTCATAGGGCTCTTAGATTAGGTGTAATTAGTTTAAATATTTGATGATTTATTTTTTATTTTGTTTAACTTAGTGTTTATTTTTTTGTAACAGTGTTTGTTATTTTGTGTAACTTAGTTGTTAGTTTTTTGTAACTTTGTAATTTTTAATAGTAGATTTAAATTATTTGAGTAGGGTTAGGTTTTTAACTATATAATATATTTAATTTAATTTATATGCAAAATAGATGAAAAGGTTGTCCAGAGAAATGCACAAGATAAAGTAATATATAGATGAGGGGTTTATGGGAGCTATTAAAGGAGTCGTTACTTAAGCAACATGCAGCGTGTGGGAGGGCTTATAAATTTGTGTGCCCAGAAAACCAGCGGTTAAAGAGTCCAGCTTAGAGGTTAAATACAAGTATTGCATATACAAAGCAATTGGGGTATATACCCTCTCAATTGCTAGTGCAGTGGAAAAGAGTTATCAATAAGACCACCAAGCTGTATATACTGTATATGTAAAAGTAAGGTAACTCGGTGCAGTATGTATATGAATGTATATAGATGTCCCGCTGTGAGCTGCAGGCTCACAGTATGTCCAGAGAGAAATATCCGTAACCAATTTGGGGGTACTGGCCAGTCAGTGCAAACACATCAATCCCACAAGTGGTAACTCTCTGTGTAACATATGAAGTCCCGGGTTCAATGCAAATAAATTAGCTTATGTTTGACGATATCCTGGTGGACAGGCTGGAACAACCGTATGTGTCTACAACCCAACTTAGCAGCAGTTTTGCAGCATCTCCTTTCCAAACTCACACTGCTCGATTCCTGGAAACTCCTCCTGTGGCTGATGCCTGGTCTCCCTGCGTCTGTTCAGCATCTCCTCCTATGCTCTGCCCCCTCTGAGTCCGCTCTGTGTCTAACTCCTTCTGTCAGCTCTCATGGGGTAAATGGAATAGTGCAATGTAATGGAGTCCCTGTACTCCACGGAAACAATATAAAAAAATAGAATTCCAATACCCCTTATGAAAAAAGTGGTGCATGTAGTCAAAATTGGTTAAAAATAGAAAAGTTCTTTATTTAACATCCAATAAAAATGGCAGAGACTCAGGGATAAAAAATGGTGAGAAAAGTTTGACCGGTTTCAGTCACTGGGACCGTAGTCATAAACTAAAACAGTGCAACAGGTGCACAGTATTTAAGAGAATCAAGCTCCCCTCATTGGAGGAGCAAGACCACGCCATTTTTAACCCTTAAGTAACCCTAAATGTGGACACAGAAAATACAAAAAAAGGTGATCATACACAGAATATATATATATATATATGCACATATTAAATAAAAAAATACAAATATACACATAAGATCAGTACATGGATGTATATAATATACACAAAAGGCCTAGTTTGAATCTATTATCCTTAGAGAGAAAAATACTGGTGCTATACCAAATTACTTGAATAATCCACTATAATGAGGAATATATAAGAATCAATACTACAAAAAAGAGGCTAATATAGACAAAAGTATAACTAAACTAGATCACATTAGACAGGAAACCCTGAGTGATAAATGTTTACTTGATTTTAACTTATCCGGGTATGAAAAACCCATATTAACTGTATAGTTTTAAATATATTACAAAATTACAACTGTGCATACAATCCCGGATGTACAAAACCAGAAAAGGAGATGTGAATAAACTGTATTTAAAAAAACAAATAAAAGATCAAAAGAATATATATATATATATATATATATATATATATATATATATATATATATATATATATATAGATAGATAGATAGATAGATATGCAAAAGAGAGCTGAGAGTTTAAAAATATGAGCGGTTAGGTCTGAAATAGGAGCCAAAAAGGGAAGCTGTGTCGGCGCCTCTCCCAACACAAACCTGAGCCTGCAGACCAGGCTGCTCGCTCTCATGTGTAGATAACAACAAGGAAGATTTCCCTAATGCACGGTTCCCAGACCAAAAGAAATGTCCATTGAATTTGGCACTACACAAGCACTTTACTCATGGTTACATGCAACAATTCATACCTTTATTTTTTAGTGTTACAGACAAACACTCTGCATACATATGCGTGGTGACTACCAGGAGACACAGGTGTAAGTGGAGTGTGACGTCACCTGATGGGTTTAACGCCCTTCTGGCGCTTTGACAAAGTAAGGTGCTTGTGTAGTGCCAAATTCAATGGACATTTCTTTTGGTCTGGGAACCGTGCATTAGGGAAATCGTCCTTGTTGGTATATATATATATATATATAGCTTAAATATGAATTAATGAGTCAACATTGTGTCATAACAAATCTAACCTAACTTTTGACTGAAAAACTGATGATAAGGAACTAAAATATAAAAGAGAGGAAAAGGTTCCAATTAACAGGTACACCTCCAAATCAATTTATATTCTAAACATGACCAAAAACTATAACTAGAAATAGACTGTAGGAACAACAGGGGCCATATATTAAGTAACCCAAGTAGTTAGTGATGCCAATAGTTAATTATGTCAAATTCAGAGTTGAATCCAACAGGTAGCAGGCTGCCGAGTTTATAAATCCAGTATATTTCTTTCCTAGACAATATCTGGAATTTGTCTCCACCACGAGGGGGTCTCAGTATTTGTTTGATGGCCTGCCACCTGAAGGATCCAACCCTACCATTATGGGTCTCCAAAAAATGTTTGGAGAGTGCCGACACTGCTCTGTCATGACTGATGTGAGAGAGGTGTTCTTTTATTTGAGTGTCCACCTCCCTTGTGGTTCTACCCACATATTGTCGAGAGCATAAAGTGCACTCTATTAGGTAAATCACAAATTTGTTGGAACAATTCACACAACCCCTAGTCTCGAACACCTCAGCAGAGGTGGCTGAGACAAAGGTTGAGGAAGTATGCGCATGCTCACAAGACACTCTTAAACACACTTAAACGTCCCCTTAAAGTGTAACCATGAGCTCTGAGCTTTATTGGTTTTCAGTAGACTGGGTGAAAGAATGTTACCAATTGTCATGTTACGTTTATATATAAACTGGCACCCTCCACCTAAGGAGGTACGTAATTGTTTGTCTCCTCTCAAAATTGGTAATTTTGTCCTAATGATGTTACATACTTTGTAGTATTGGTTTGAGTATGCTGTGACAAACAAGGGTTTTTGTTTGTGTTCCAAGGAACCAACCACTCTACCCTCACTTTCTTTTTTAGGGGCAAATAGTTGTTTTCTCTCCAACAATTGGACGTCCTCATGGGCCCTATTAATCACTTTTCTAGGATAATCCCTGGCTAGTAACCTCTCTATGAGTGTCTGACTCTCTCTTTTAAAGTCCCTTTCTAGGGTACAATTGCGTTTTGCCCGCAAGAACTGTCCCTTGGCTATTCCCTTAAAAAACATGCCCAGGCTGGTTGCTCCTGGCATGAAAAGGGAATTCCCTATAATGGGCTTCCTATACAGGGACGAAACAATTCTTTTACCTTGAAGATCCGCTGTCAGAGTCACATCAAGGTAATGGATGGTTGTCTCATGCCACTCATATGTAAACTGCAATCCTACCTGATAATTATTCAGGTAGTTGACAAAATCTTGTGCTTCAGATGGACCAGCAGACCAAATGATCAGCAGGTCATCAATGAACCTCATATACCTAATTAATTTTGATGAAAAGATGTTGCTATCTCCATAGACGTGGAACCGCTCCCACCACCCCATAAAGAGGTTGGCATAGGAGGGGGCAAACTTAGCCCCCATTGCAGTTCCACATCTCTGGAGATAGCAAACATCTGAAAACTTGAAAAAATTATGCTTGAGTAAAAACTAAATGACACCCAATAGGAAATCCTTGTGTTCATCAGGGGACCCCGTTTACTTATCCAAATAGAACTTAACAGCCTCAATACCATGTTCATGGGGTATTGAGGAATATAGGGAGACTACATCAATAGTCATCCAACTATATTCCTGTTCCCATTTGATTTTCTCCAGCTTGGATAGTGTATGAGTGGTATCCCTAAGGTAGCTAGGTAGATCCTGTACCAGGGGCTGCAAGAATTGGTCCACCCATCTAGATAAGGGCTCTAATAAAGAGCCTATACCTGCTAAGGTTTCTAAGCAAAGACTGATACTGTACAGTGGGGTATTTACTTAGTGGTAAATAGGCATCTGAATCAATTAATTGTCTAAGGGCTTCACTCGTGTATGTACTTTTATCCATAATTACCACGCTACCCCCCTTATCTGATTGCCTGATGACTATGGAATTGTTATTCTGAAGGCTATTCACTGCTTCTCTTTCTCTCCTCATCAGGTTGGGGGGCCCTTCTGTTCTGATTTAGAAAGCATTGTGAGATCCTCTACTACCCTTTTATGAAATACTTCAAGACTTTTGCCTCTAGTGTCTATGGGGTAGAAGTTTGACCTAGACTTCATTTTGCATGGTGCTCTTTCTAAGGTGATCTGTTCTGCATTCTCATGAGATAAATCTTCCAGGTTACTGAGAGCATAGATATCTAAAAAGTTAAGATCGTCATAGTTGATCATAGTCTCTCTCTGTCTTATATTATCTTTGGTCTCATTACCTGGAAATAATTTTCTTAACGTTACATCCCTCACTAGCCTATTCACATCAAAAATGGTTTGGAATAGGTCTAAATTTCATGAGGGAACAAACCCCAAACCATAATTTAGTACCTTTCTCTCTGAATCTGTTAACCTGTATGAGGATAGATTGATCACAGAATTCTCTTTCATTGGTATTTCTGTCTCTGTACACTCCTGTTGCCTCTCACTGGGTATCTGTGCTTGTTGCCCACTGTCAATGGTGCTTGTACTGAGCCTCTCCCCCCTCCTCTCGGTTGCCTGGGGGCCCAGTGAAAAACCTGAGTGTCAGAATCTGTATGGGCCTGTCCTTGTGTATTTTCTCTAGTATTAGTGTGGTAATGTGACCTACTCCATCCTCTACGTCTGCCCCTGGATTTTTTGTTCCTTAAGTATACCTTTAATTAGAGGGGCTGCCGCCATACCTCCCTCTGTATCTAGTGTTGATGATAAACCAGTCTCCTCTGGCTCAGAGCCGGAATAACCGTCTGCCTTAAAACTTGAAGCAAACCAATTTTCATCAGTTAAATCCGACTCTGAGTCTGAGAATGCTACTTTTTGGGGGTCTCCTCAGCCTTAGTTCTAGTTCTCCAATGTCCCTGCTTATTATTCTTGCACAGAACTTTGACCATCCAGACCACCATTCGGCCTATTAAACCGAGATTTACTCCTTTGGCGTACACGCCAAATATAAACTACACCTTTCGTGTAGTCTTTTTGGTCCCTCAAAAATGTAGAATGTTTTATCTGAATGATCAATTTTCTGGACGCTGCCATAGTTGCTTTCAAAATATCATCAAACTGTGGATAAATCTCACGTTGTTTATATTTGTTCATCTCAGCTTGCAATTGGATGATCCTATTCTTAATTTCCCCCAGCAACATATCCTTATACTCTGTTAGTAAGGCAATCAATTTAAGTGAGCAGTCAGTAAGAGTTTGGTTCCATCTTTCAATAAAAGCGGTATCCTTGATGTCATAGGTGGGAAATGTATTCATCCGTAAACCCCTAGGAACCATTTTTAATGTAAGATATTTGGATAGAATCCATTTGTCCCATCTTAGTTTCTGGTCTTTGATTTTTAAATGTTCCATATCCATAAAAAAGTCTCCCAGTTTGGTGTTGGGTACATCCTGTTCAAAAACATCTGACAATTCTAGTGAATCAAAATCATCATCATCTGTGTCCTTTAGGGAATAAAAAGTCACTATTAGCCATGTTATCCATTGGTGTTTAAACCAGATACAACACCACGTCTGTGAGGACTGACTCAGTAAGCGTAGGTAAACGTACACAACAGAAAGGCTTCAAAGCGAAATAAATGAACTGGAAAAACAACACCAACATTCTTCATCTGCTACAACATTTCAGTTACTTCAAACTAAAAGGAAAACCCTAGCTAAAATTTTGTAGGACTAGTCAGCTAAGGCTATCCAAATGCTAAAAGCCCACTACTACTTATATTCAAATAAACCCGACAGATACCTTGGTCACAAACTTAGAGAAAGAATTAAAGCATTTTCTTTTCCGGTTTTACAAAAAGCGGATGGCACACACACTTCACATCCTCAAGCAATAGCAGATACATTTGCAGACTATTACGCCTCCCTGTATGATGGTCATAAGGTGGAGTGGTCTTCATATACATTGGAACTGCTTCAGTGGTTCAGTGCCAAACTAAATAAATTGGATCAAAAAGAGAGGGAGGGATTGAATGCTGATATTGCTGAGAAGGAAATATTGCTATCAATAAAAGATTTGAAATCAGGCAAAGCAGCGGGACCAGATGGTTATCCAGGGGAGTACTATAAATTGTTTAAGGCAGAATTAGTCCCCTATTTGCAGAAATTTTGTAATGATGTCATGAAGGGCAAGGAGATACCAACAGATCTATTAAGGGCCAAAAAAGTGGTAATTCCTAAAGCAGGTAAGAATCCTGAGAGTTATAGACCAATCTCACTGATCAATCAGGACATCAACATATTAACCAAGGTTCTGGCCAACAGAATGAAGACAATTGTCCCGCAGCTAGTCCACCCCGACCAGTTGGGGTTTGTGACATAGACATAATAAGTTAGCAAAAACAATTAAAAATTACTTATCAACAGAAAGGGAGGCTCCGGATAATGTAAGAAGAATCTTTACTTTGGTGGATTATCTGGTGGGCACTGGGACGCCCTCTCTGCTCATTTCTCTGGATGTGGAGGAGGCGTTTGTCAGGGTGGACTGGATATATATGGAGGCCATTTTAGCTGAAATGGAATTTAATGGGGATTTCATGAGAGCTCTGAAGGGAATTTACTCTATCCCAATGGCTGTCATCAGGGCTCAAGAACAATTAATATCCTTAACGGTACGCGACAGGGCTGCCCTATCTCACCTATCTTGTTTGCTCTTTGCATTGGGCCACTTGCAGCAACCATTAGGAATACCCTACAAATATCAGAGGTTAAACTGAAAGACTTAGAACACAAACTATTGCTCTTTGCAGATGATGTTTTACTCACTTTGACTAGGCCTTTGCTGTCCCTCCCAAATTTATATCAAATCTTGCATGAATTTTCCCTGATTTCTGGTTATAAGATCAATTTAGATAAATGCAAAGCTTTACCCTTAGCATTGCCACAACATACCAAGAAATTAATTGAAACTAACTTTGATTTGACTTGGGCCAAAAAAGCCATTACTTACCGTAGGGGTTAAAAAAACTGACACCTATTTGACTCTCTATGGCCTAAATTAAGCCCCTTTAATTAAAGCAATTGATAAAGATTTGAAAAAATGGAGAACATACAGATGTTCTTGGTATGGGAGGATGTCGGCCGTTAAGATGAATGTTCTTCCCAGGATTTTATATCTTTTCAGAGCTTTACCAGTGGCAGGGTCTAAGTCAGAACTGTGTAAGATGCAATCCATTATAAATAACTACTTGAGAGGAGATAGAAAGGCGCAAATAGCTTCATATACTTTAACACTGCATCGACAGATGGGAGGGGTGGGTTTTTCCAAACTTGGTTGACTATTACCAAGCAGCTAGAATATCACAGGCATCTTTATTGAGTAAAAATAATAAAAACATCCTCTGGCCTAGGATAGAAGCTCACATGGGGGGATGCGAAAGCCCGGCAGATATACTATGGGGCACTATACATAAACAAGACATTATTATAACTCAATTATCACTATCGCCACTGTCAGGCTATGGAAATCCCTAACGGGATCTCTTACACTAATCCACCTGAGATCACAAACTATTCCTCTGAAGTTCCTCCTGCACCCAGACTCACACCAACAAATAGGGAAATCATTCAATAAGGGGCTATATAGAGTGGCGGATTTCTTAGACGGAGGGAGAATTCAAACTTACACTCAGACACAAGACAGAATTCAACCCTTGAAACTGCAGTGGTTTTTATATCTCCAGATTTGCTCAGCTATACATAAATACTGTTCCCCTTGGCCATTACAAACGTATACTACACTAGAACACATATGCACTACTCCCACGAGACAGAAAAAGATGATCTCCATTATATATCTAACCTTGCAGAAAGTGAGGTCCACTAATAACTCATCGCTTATATATAAATGGACAAGAGATACTGGACTTGACCTACCGAGAGACGAATGGATTCAAATTTTATATGACTCGGGTAGAGGGCTGACAGGGGCTTACTTAAAGGAGAACTGTATTAAAACAACTTTCAGATGGTACCTCACACTGGAGAGAACCTCTCATTTTACCAAGGAGGGTACAAGACTTTATTATAGAGGTTGTGGACAAACAGGAACTTATCTACAAATGTGATAGGAGTGTCCTAGGGTTAAGGTGGTTTGGGACAAGTTACAGGAACTATTAGGTCAGATTCTAAAGGAACCTGTTACACTGAATGCAGCTCAAGCCCTCCTAAATCATAAGCTTACTTCTTTTGGTGTGGCAATCAGTACATTTATCAAAACTCTTTGTACAGCAACTAGAATTTGTATTGCCAGACATTGGAAGGAAGGAGCTCCAGAGTGGCAGGAAGTCTTAGACAAAATTAAATATATATATAACATGTCAGAATTATCAGCCGCAATTAAGGGGACCAGGGAGCAATTTACTAAGATATGGTTCTATTGGATTATGCAGCAGGGGGAGAGAAAGTTTGTGTTTATTGTAACATCAAAATCACAGAAGTAAATTACAACTGCAGGAGGGGATGATGGGTAAAGTGACTTTTAATGGTGTTCAAAGGGATGGAGGAGGAGTTGTAAATTTGCTTCCATCTGAAATGGAGAAGGAAAATGAAGTACCAAACAAAAAAAAGGACATTGATACAACAGATAAAATACAGACTTGCTATGGTACCTATTTAGATGACCATTGGGATATCTCCGATGTTTCATTTTTAGAAACCTCTAACTGCATCTGCTTATGTCAAGGCTGGGTAGATGCCTAGCACAGACAGATACAGACACTTTTTTATGTTATTGTTGTTACATGTTCTATTGTCACCATATGTTTTTTTCTCTTTTTATGGATGTGACGTAATAAAGAAATATTTCAATTAAATTGCCATTTATTGGTGCTCAGTATAATTTCGAGGATACCGACCCTTCCTCAGAACAAAGCTATAGTGCCAAACAAACTATTAAATAGTGAACAAACCCCTCCCTCTATTGAAATAAAAATACCAGTTACCATGGTAACCAGATAAACAAATAATATGGTACAATCTAGGTTTGCATTTATTATCAAATGTTACACATCTGTTTATTTACATACAGTGTAAATGTATAATTACCGAACTGTGAAGAAGCTGAATCTGATTAGGGAACTCACTGACATAATGAAAACACACTATATTGTTAACTTTAGCATCATAAATTAATCTAAGTTAGCGCTTCATGATACAAACAAAAATATACTACCACTTCCATTAGCTCACTTACCTCTATAGAGGGAATGTCTTAAATCTTATAGCTGTACAGAAATGTACACGCCACTGGGCCTTCCAGTATAGTCACATCTTTTGATGTTAAAACAAGTCATGTGACCTGTACGTCATCATAACAGGAACATGGCTACTTATGTATGGCATAATACAACCCAAATTCCAAAAAAGTTTGGACAATATGGAAAATGCAAAAAAAACAAACTAAAACAGTCATTTGAAATCTCAATTCACCCTGTACTATATTGAAAACACATTCACCTAGATCACGAGTTTTGCACTAAACAGGGTGTGAAAATAACGCCAAAAAAGTTGCATTATTGCACTCTCCATAGCGCTGCTATAGTTACTGAAAAGCTTCCTTGTGCTGTGCGTTATGGTGCCTTAAGCTCCATACCGCACAAAAGCCAAGGGCTGAGTTTACGTGCTCATGCACGCTTTCCCCCATAGACATCAATGAGGATAAAGTGTTAGAAAAAAAACTAATACCTGCGATCCTGGAATGGAGATCGCCATAACACAACCCCATTGATAAACCCCTAGTCTAAATACCCCTATTCCGCCACTCCCCGACATCGTCGACACTAATAAAAGTTATTAACCCCTAATCCAGCAATCCCTGACATCGCCAACACTAATGAAGTTATTAACCCCTATTCCGCCGCCACCCCCACATCGCTGACACCTAAATAAACCTATAAACCCCTAAACCACCAGCCACCCACATCGTCAACACTATAATAAAGTATTAACCTTTAAACATCCAGCCCCCCACATCATAACTACTAATCTAAACCTAGTAACCCCTAAACCGTTGGCCCCCCATATCGCAAAACACTAAATTAAACTATTAACCCCTAAACCTAACACCCTCCTAACTTTAAATTAAAATTACAATATAACTATCTTTAAAAAATAAAAACTTATATGTGAAATAAAAAAACCTAAGTTTAAACTATAAATTAACGTAACATAAAATAAAAAAAATTAAAATTAAAAAATTTAACACAAAAAATAATAAACACTAAATTATATAAAAAAAAACAATTACACCTAATCTAAAAGCCTTATAAAAATAAAAAAGCCCCCCAAAGTAAAAACACCACCTAACCTACAGTTAACTACTAATATCCCTTAAAATGGCCTTTTGTAGGGCATTTCCCTAAGTTAAACAGCTTTTTTACCTTAAAAAATTACTAAGTCGCCCTAAAAGTAACACCCCCCCACCCAACTAACCCCCCAAAATAAAAAAAAAACCTAACTCTAAAAAATCCTAAGGTACCCAAAACAGCCAATAGGATGAGAGCTACCAAAATCCTATTGGCTGTTCAAATCAGCCAATAGGATTTTAGTAGTTATCATCCTATTGGCTGTTTTGAACAGCCAATAAGATGAGAGCTACTGAAATCCTATTGGCTGTTCAAATCAGTCAATAGGATTTCTGTAACTCTTATCCTATTGGCTGGTTTGAACAGCCAATTGGATTGAAGAAGCTCTCATCTTATTGGCTGATTTAAATCTCTAGAATCAAATCAGCCAATAGGAATGCAAGGTTAATAACTTTTATTAGTGTTGGCGATGTCGGGGAGCGGAGGATTAGGGGTTAATAGGTTATTTAGTGTTGGCGATGTTGGGGTCGGTGGATTAGGGGTTAATATGTTTATTTAATAGTCGCGATGTGGGTGGGCGACAGATTAGGGGTTAATAGGTGTAATATAGTGTGTGCAATGCAGGAGGGTGGCAGTTTAAGGGTTAATAGGTAGTTTATGGGTCTTAGTGTACTTTGTAACAGTTTAGTTATGAGTTTTGTAACGCAAGCATTTTAGCCGGAACGCACAACCTGTAATATAGGCGCTATGAAAGTCCCGCACTCAAGCGAAATTTTTTGAGTGCAGAATGAACATTGCATTACAGGCTACAATGCTTGGCGTTCCCGACCATTCCACCTGCAATGGCCAATTTTTCAGTGGTATAGCTGTACCGCAATACTTGTAATCCAGCCGATTATTAACACATTATTTGATGTTTTACTTTGTGAATTTCATGTATTTTTTAAAATATACACTTATTTCAAATCTGATGACTACAACACACTCCAAAAAAGTTGGGACAGTTGATTGTTTACCATTGTGTAACATTACCTTTTCTTTTAATAACACTTATTAGGCATTTGAGAACTGAAGACACCAGTTGGTTAAGTTTAGCAAGCAGATTTTTCCACCATTCATCCATTATGCATGTCTTCAGCTGTGCAACTGCATGGGGCCTTCATTGCCTTATTTTGCACTTCATAATGCATCAAACATTCACAGTCGGAGACAGGTCAGGACTGCAGGTAGGCCATGCTAGCACCCGCACTCTTTGCTTACGCAACCATGTGCTTGTTATCCCAGCAGAGATAAGATTTGGCATTGATATCAAAGAAATAAAGAATCTCACAGCGATCTATGGCTCCTATCTAAAGTGGGTCCCCAACTACCGACAGATTATGAGTCTATTGTGTCGTAAGCTAGAAAGGAGCGCCAAAAGAGGCAAGATCTAATGAGTGTAGATTGGTAGTGATAGTTAGTGCGGTACTTAGCCTGAGTCTAAAATAGACCCTATATGTAGCAGTTATCAAATACTAAAACTCAGCCTCAGAGGCTTAAGGAACTAATCGACAGTTAATAGTAGAATATCACAACACAATTTAATACAGGTTACATAAATAAACATGGATCCATGGTACATAAAACATAAAATCACTTAGATAAAAACAAATGAATATACAGAAGTCTAATACAATTAATAAGACAAGTAAAAATGCCAAATAAATATGTATATGATCCTTCCAAGGAATAACTAATGGATGCTAACAGATTATGATCATAAAAAACAATTCTACAGTAAGATAAAGTGTGTAAGATAAAGTGTATCGGTAAACGTTACTCCCCTCTACAGCAGGGGTCTGGTGTAGATACAGTCCTCCTAATCTATTAACCCTGGAGAGGGTGTTAGCTTAAAAGTGAAACGATGAAACAATCCAAAAATGTGGAAAAAAAACTTAAAGTGGAACGATAGATCAATCCAATAAGTGGAAAAAATAAAAAAGTTAAAAAACAACTAGTGTGTACACAAGCTACAGGGAGTGCAGAATTATTAGGCAAATGAGTATTTTGACCACATCATCCTCTTTATGCATGTTGTCTTACTCCAAGCTGTATAGGCTCGAAAGCCTACTACCAATTAAGCATATTAGGTGATGTGCATCTCTGTAATGAGAAGGGGTGTGGTCTAATGACATCAACACCCTATATCAGGTGTGCATAATTATTAGGCAACTTCCTTTCCTTTGGCAAAATGGGTCAAAAGAAGGACTTGACGGGGGGGGGCGGAGCCAACTATGGAGCTGACTGGACGCAGAGGAGCGGAGCTCCCACTATATATTAGCTAAATAACTTTATATAGAGCTCTAGTTGGCTAAAAATATCTCTTTAATTACCCTAGTTCCACACAAAAGCCTAATTACAGCACATAATCAGTAATTTCTGCAGAATCGCACCGCTCTTGATAGTGACAGAAGGAGCTCTGATCAGACTGACGATTTTACAGGGCTGATAGACGGATCTACTGGGACACTCCTTATGCAAGCTGCCAACACCATCTAACTCTACGGGCACATTAGGGATAAAAGAACAGCGTGTGGAGTCCCATATAGCTTCTTATAGCTACAGCTGCAGACCTGATTCAGGACCGCATAATAGCCCGCGAAAGCCGCCATCTTACCTCCCATCTTTACTTAATGCACGAGGATCTGAACAGCCTTTAAACAACGTCTAATTCACTTTGACATGACTGCAGAGTCTTCCGTTTCTAGATTTTAGCTGCAATATCTCCAAGACCAATTTTGATTGTATGCAGGTATGGCGGAGTTTGTTTTGAGTCGGATCGTCGAGGTGTTGGATTCTTGCAGGGCGGCACTTCTAGATGTAATAGGTGAGGCCTTCAGCTTATCCGCTACCCACACCACCTCTTCAGGTACCCAAACTGTTCAGATAGCACAGTGTAACGGTAAAGAAGATTTACTAACAATGCCGGCACTTGCTCTACCGTGAAGCAATACAAAAGAGGGTTGGAGGATCAACATGCCAGATGATAGCAAGGAACTGAACACTATCAATAAGCCATATGATTTGCAATTGGAGGTATTATTTAACATTTTAAGGGTAACGTCAATGGCAGACATACCTCAGAGGAGTGGAATGTGTATATGGGAACAAAGATCACATACAGCCCTTGCCTATAGGCTACTCTATTGGAGCTCACTTGGGGTGCAGAGACCGCCTAGGGATGTGAATCTCCTTGAGTCCCGAGGCCTCATAACTGGCTCTGTTGTGAGCTTGAATTACTTTGAAGCAGGATAAAGATATTTTTAGTAGGATCTGAGTCCAGAGACACTGCGTAATATGCTGGACACTATCATTTTATATTGTGGTTTGCTGTTCAGAGACTTACTTT
Organism: Bombina bombina; assembly: GCF_027579735.1. Taxonomy (NCBI): domain Eukaryota; kingdom Metazoa; phylum Chordata; class Amphibia; order Anura; family Bombinatoridae; genus Bombina; species Bombina bombina. Next base: position 1,250,614,246 of record NC_069499.1, read on the forward strand.
TCCTTTTATAAAGCTATGTAATTCTGTGTGCTTTACTAAGCTATTTAGAGTTAAGTTGTTTAAGATATCTATACAGGTATGGGGGGGTTTGTACCTTGTGCCTATCCCCTCCTATGTTTGTGTATTACAAGTGTATGCTATACTTTTAATGCTGGAGAAACACGCATTGTTTGAATAACTTCAGAGCTAGGGCCTGCCTCAAATATTCTATTGGTTATTATTGTGTCGCACTGTGGGCGACTGAGACAGGGAGATATAGAGGGACAATATTTACTGTAATACATAAGGAAATAGTGAAGATTTATACCACACACCAAATGTCTCTCCTTATAGTAGTATTTTGCAACCATTTTTAATTCTAACTATAGTATAGTCCAATTATAGTATACACTTATTGTTAGGTGCTACGGATGTAAGCACTACTGTTGATTATATTTCATACTTATATAATATATTACCCAGTATATGATACGCAAGGGAGCTACTTTCTTACTCTAGGCTCTGGGGTATAGGGCCCATGCCCCCGGGCCGGAGCTATACTGATGAATATTCCTGCACAGCTCGTATTGCCTCTCACTGAGGATTACTATATACATTCAGAGTTTCTTAATTGCTTATATGGATGTGCAGCATGTATATACCTAGTCCCGTATGAAGCAATCTATTGTTACTACATTATACATTTGGGTTCTACTTGTATTATGTATTGAAAGGGGTGGGCTGTCTGCGGCCGGGATGGTCTACCCATGTTTATTTGCAATTTTCAACCCTATAGTATTGGTATTTCTCTTAATACCTACAGTGGTTACATATAGCCCCCTGTTTTTTAAATTCATAGTATTCCTCACTCTTAAACTGAATGGGGTATTTCCCAGTTTTAGATTATCCTGAGATATCTGGGAGCTTATCTTTAATCTGGACTCACATGTGAGCTCAACTACACTTATATAACATGTAGTGTACCTCAGCTGTTCTGCGCTATAACTGGGAGAAGGTTTATTTCTAATTGCCTAACTGTTACTTGTATATAGTTGAAAAGGCACGTTATTTATATGCTACGAGAGGGTAATATTTGACTTATTTTACTATTATATTTGGATTGACTCCATATTCCCCCCCTAGGGGTTTTCCCTTAGGCCCTGTTTACCAATGTAAACTAAGGAACACAGATTCCATTGCATTTTCCTATCCACTATTAGATGTTTAATATGAAAAAGCGGCACATAATATTCCCCTTCCTATAAAAGAAAAAAATGAGGAAAGATATGGGTGCTATGAGTGCTAGCAGGATATACTATTGACCTAGGCTTAGCTTGTGAGACCAATATACATTCTATAATATAACCTTATCCTTATTTGAATTTCTATTTTATCTGGATAGATTGTTTGTGAAAATATACTTTATGCACTCATATGTCTTAACAGGTATGTACTGCCTTACTAGAGATGTTCCTATTGTAATTTATTTACAATGTACTATACACTGTGATGTTTATATTGAATTTCCTCAATAAAAATTAATAAAAAAAAAAAAAAAAGAAGGACTTGACAGGCGCAGAAAAGTCAAAAATAGTGAGATATCTTGCAGAGGGATGCAGCACTCTTAAAATTGCAAAGCTTCTGAAGCGTGATCATCGAACAATCAAGCGTTTCATTCAAAATAGTCAACAGGGTCGCAAGAAGCGTGTGGAAAAACCAAGGCGCAAAATAACTGCCCATGAACTGAGAAAAGTCAAGCGTGCAGCTGCCAAGATACCACTTGCCACCAGTTTGGCCATATTTCAGAGCTGCAACATCACTGGAGTGTCCAAAAGCACAAGGTGTGCAATACTCAGAGACATGGCCAAGGTAAGAAAGGCTGAAAGACGACCACCACTGAACAAGACACACAAGCTGAAACGTCAAGACTGGGCCAAGAAATATCTCAAGACTGATTTTTCTAAGGTTTTATGGACTGATGAAATGAGAGTGAGTCTTGATGGACCAGATGGATGGGCCCGTGGCTGGATTGGTAAAGGGCAGAGAGCTCCAGTCCGACTCAGACGCCAGCAAGGTGGAGGTGGAGTACTGGTTTGGGCTGGTATCATCAAAGATGAGCTTGTGGGGCCTTTTCGGGTTGAGGATGGAGTCAAGCTCAACTCCCAGTCCTACTGCCAGTTTCTGGAAGACACCTTCTTCAAGCAATGGTACAGGAAGAAGTCTGCATCCTTCAAGAAAAACATGATTTTCATGCAGAACAATGCTCCATCACACGCGTCCAAGTACTCCACAGCGTGGCTGGCAAGAAAGGGTATAAAAGAAGAAAATCTAATGACATGGTATCCTTGTTCACCTGATCTGAACCCCATTGAGAACCTGTGGTCCATCATCAAATGTGAGATTTACAAGGAGGGAAAACAGTACACCTCTCTGAACAGTGTCTGGGAGGCTGTGGTTGCTGCTGCACGCAATGTTGATGGTGAACAGATCAAAACACTGACAGAATCCATGGATGGCAGGCTTTTGAGTGTCCTTGCAAAGAAAGGTGGCTATATTGGTCACTGATTTGTTTTTGTTTTGTTTTTGAATGTCAGAAATGTATATTTGTGAATGTTGAGATGTTATATTGGTTTCACTGGTAAAAATAAATAATTAAAATGGGTATATATTTGTTTTTGTTAAGTTTCCTAATAATTATGCACAGTAATAGTCACCTGCACACACAGATATCCCCCTAAAATAGCTATAACTAAAAACAAACTAAAAACTACTTCCAAAACTATTCAGCTTTGATATTAATGAGTTTTTTGGGTTCATTGAGAACATGGTTGTTGTTCAATAATAAAATTAATCCTCAAAAATACAACTTGCCTAATAATTCTGCACTCCCTGTAGTGCTAATCCAAAATATAATAATGGTAGTGGTCAAGTCACAAAAAGGTGTGGCATAAAAGTGAAAAAATGTATGAAAAAGGATAAATGAGTGATCACAAATCAAATAGTGTCCTTATTATAATCCAATCAATGTAAAAAATTCCCTAAGTGTGTCCATGATACTCTTTAATGTGTCCATACAATAAAAACAGTAATGTCCATAGAAAAAAACAAAAATAAAAATAACCATAAAATGCTGGGAAATCCTCAGAACCTGTAAACAGAAAATAAAAACATAGTATAATACTGTTAAGATATGATATAATCAAGGAATATAGCTCACCATATAATTGTCAACGCGTTTCGGCCCACAACTGGGGCCTTTTTCAAAACTAGTATATGGTTAGGTGAGCAGGAACTTTTAAATCTATGTATAACCAATCAGATTGTGTTCTCATTGGCGCCAAAAGACTCTTAGTACCGGAAGTTCTTTACTGGAATTGACGTTTTTGTAAACCGGATGTTGTTATCCCGGTTATGGGGTAAAAGTATTCGTGGAGTTAATAGTCCACTAGGTCAAACAGATTTACTGTGAATGATGTAGAATCTTAGTTCTATTTGTTTGTCCTTTATTATTAATTTACCTGCCAAATTTGTACATCTAATTTAGCCATATTTGCGCTCCACCGGATATTGACTGTTCTCGTAAAACCGGAAGTTGAAATAACCTATACTTCCGGTACTAAGTTATTGCGCTAGACCGGAAGTTATGTTTTCTTAAAACCGGAAGTTATGGTTTCTTTTGGGCCGGAAGTGAGCAAAGCGTGAGCTACCAATGGGGCTCTTGCTTAATGCTGTAATACCTGTTTATTCCATATGGGGCAGTGTCTTATTACATAGATATGGGAAAAAGTAAATTTGATTAGATAAACCAAAAATGGGATTATGATATCGATCTACATGTGAAATAGCCACTTGTATGGGTGTTGACATACGGATCAATGTGTATTAGTTACACTTATAAAGAATTATATAAAACGATCCCATCACATGTCTAAATGGTATTGTCCAACTTAAGAACATATATATCCCTTCATATATGTTCATGATTGACAAGCTGTGTTTCTGAGGATAAAATAGGAAAAATATATATATACTAGTCCTAAAGCCCGTGTACACGGGCCAATTTTTTTGGTACCGCGGTTCCAACCCTTGCTCCCTCTCTCTCCCCCCTCTCTTTTGCGCTCTCTCCCCCCTCTCTTTTGAGTTCTCTCTCTCCCCATTATTTTGCACTCTCCCCCCTCTTTTGCTCTCTCTCTCTCCCCTTTTTTGCTCTCTCTCTCCCCTCTTGTGCTCTCTCTCCCCCCTCTTTTGCTCTCTCTCTCCCACCTCTTTTGCTCTTTCTCCCCTCTTTTGCTCACTCTCTCTCTCCCCATCTCATCTGCTCTCTCCCCCCTCTTGCTCTCTCTTGCCCTCTTTTGCTCTCTCTCTCTCTCACCTATTTTGCTCTCTCCCCCCTCTTTTGCTCTCTTTCTCCCCCCTCTTTTGCTCTCTCTCTCCCCCCTCTTTTGCACTCTCTCTCTCACCCCCTCTCTTTTGCGCTCTCTCTCTCTCCCCCCCTCTTTTGCTCTCTCTCCCCCCTCTTTTGCACTCTCTCTCTCTCCCCCCCTCTCTTTTGCTCTCTCTCCCCCTCTCTTTTGCTCTCTCTCCCCCTCTATTTTGCTCTCTCTTCCCCTCTTTTGCACTCTCTCTTCCCCTCTTTTGCGCTCTCTCCCCCTTCTCTTTTGCGCTCTCTCCCCCTCTCTTTTGCACTCTCACTCCCCCTCTTTTGTGCACTCTCTCTCCCCCCTCTCTTTTAAACTCTCTCTCCCCCCCCTATCCTTTGAGCTCTCTCTCCCCCCTCTCTTTTGAGCTCTCTCTCTCCCCCACTATTTTGCGCTCTCTCCCCCCTCTTTTTTGCAATCTCTCCCCCTCTTTTTTGTGCTCTCTCCCCCTCTTTTTCGCTCTCTCCCCCTCTCTTTTGCACTCTCTCTCTTCCTCTTTTGCTCTCTCTCTCTCCCTCTTTTGCACTCTGTCTCCCCCTTCTCTTTTGCGCTCTCTCCCCCCTCTTTTGTGCTTTCTTTTAAACTCTCCCCCCTCTCTTTTGCGCTCTCTCCCCCCTCTCTTTTGCGCTCTCTATCCCCCCTCTCTTTTGAGCTCTCTCTCTCCCCCTCTCTTTTGCGCTCTCTCCCCCCTCTCTTTTGCGCTCTCTATCCCCCCTCTCTTTTGCGCTCTCTCCCTCTTTTGTGCTTTCTCTCCCACCTCTCTCCCCCTCTCTTTTGAGCTCTCTCTCTCCCCCCTCTCTTTTGAGCTCTCTCTCCCCCCTCTCTCTCCCCCTCTTTCTCTCCCACTCTCTTGCACTCTCTCTCCCTCTTTTGCTCTTCTCCCCTCTTCTGCTCACTTTCTTTCTTTCCTTCCTTCCTCTGTTTTGGTCTCTCTCGCCGGCCACGCCCCTCCTGTGCACTCCCGCGAGGCCACGCCCCTTTGCCACGCCCGCTGGCCACACACCCTCGTCATGCCTCTCACGTCCGCCAGCCACGCCCCCATCATGGCACGCCCGACGCCAGTCACGCCCACACCAGGCAGCTTCCGCAGTGCGCACTACTCTGCAGCTGAAGGTCAGGTGTGTTTGTCCGCGCTCAGTCTCTACTGCGCATGACGGCTTCAGACAAACACACTTGGCCTTGGCCTTTTATAATGTAGGATAACATAAAAACAAGGAGAACAATAAATAACTCGTTAAATTTCAAATGCATCTATAGTAAGGGTTTAGCTTAGACCATACATTATTGGTCCTATCTATTACCTTTAGATTAGTATGTAAGGTTTTATATACAATATCTGTATAGTTTTTCTGTGTGAGTGTTACAGAAAGAAATGATAATGTATAAATCAAATGATGTCCTATTAGGACCTACTTCTATGTTGCATGTGATCTAAGTTTATGACCTAAACCATTTCTTTTCACCTTATGGCACTTGTAATGGTATCTATCTCTCATCGGGTGTCGCAATTTGTCCTGGACTTAACTCTAAACGGCCACATTTATTTGGGCCATTTTTGGTTTATCTAATCAAATTAACTTTTTCCCATATCTATGTAATAAGACACTGCCCCATATGGAATAAACAGGTATTACAGCATTAAGCAAGAGCCCCATTGGTGTGGGGTTTGCTAAAAGTAGTGCTTTGAATCTTGGCTTGCCACGTAGTACAACCAAAAAAAAATATATGAGCCTCTTTTGGAACCTTTCAACCAAAGCTCTTTTGTATAACAATGCTCAGAATCTGTTAGCATTAGTTTATCATATAGGCTCCTATGTCTTATATATATGTGTGTGTGTGTGTATATATATATATATATTTAATCTAAAGAACAGTAAGAAATACCAGATAAGAAAAAAAGTCAGAAAAATACAAGGATTCCATAGCCAGCACTATCCTATTCTGATACAATCTATACTAGGAAAGAATAGCACCAAGGGGATACATAGAACCAAATACACAGCAAAGATTCACAAATGCACATGTCCATTTATAATACAGAATATATTTATTGATCACCTACACATAGGAGAAAAGACATACAAATAATACCCTAAATATATATAGAATATTAATTAAAACAGACCTATGGCCATAGGGAAAAACTAAAAGTCTGTATAGCTATACCATTACAGAATCAATATCACTATCGTGAAAGGGTCATAATTTAGTATGACATTCATAAACGGTATAAGGACTACAGACAAATTAGATAAGAGACAGATGCAATAGTGTACCTGTACGTCATGTACATTAATAAGCAGATAATGCAATAAGCAGCATAGTATAAACGACAAGGTTAAATGCAGTCATAGATGATTACAAACAGTGCATGCATGTAAGTTGGTATCAATGCATAGTTGTTAGCAAGTCAATGTAATCCAAGCATTCTTGCGTTAAAGCAGTCTATCATATTGCTCTATTGTTGTTAGGTTGAAAAGAAGCAATATACACATATGCTAGTCGATAATTCATGCAAGCATAATGAGTGCAAAAGAACCAATTAGTTAGTATGAGCAGTTTGTGCATATGGCGTTTATCTCAGGACACAGTTCAGCAGTCACATATAGCTGTAGATTGTTAGAAAGCAGTCTTTGCAAATACGGTCAGATATATAGCATTGGTATGCAGGTTCACAGTTATCGGATAATCCTACTGAAAGATATACTTCCATCGAAGGGTCCCATATACACTCTCACCACCTCCTGGGTTATGTGAAACCAATTCAATATACTTCTGCGTGACCTCCGTTGCAATAGTCGCCACTTTCCAAACCGCTTTTAGTGCTGCAGCTGTCTCAATTTTCCTTTTTCCTCAGGGCCCGGTCAAGGCACAACAGATCCTCTGTAAACTCGGGCAGCCACCCCGAGTGATGTTTGAAAACAAGTTACACGTGTTTCGCTGCCAGGAAGTTCCGGTGCGGCTTCTTCATGACATAACAGTGCTGCTGAAAATTACTTCCTCCCGGAAATTTATACCCCTTGTGTGGGAGTCCTGGGTAGTTTATTTCTCCTCCCTCTTTGGAGAATCTGTTACTTCCATTCTATTGTTATCTCAGGGCAGAAATCACATCAATATATTTACCATAAGCTCAATAATTATTGCCTATGTCCACATTTTACACTATATGTATATTAATTCTCCTAAGTGTAGCGAGCCACAAAAAGCATATATTAATATAAATATAACTAAATTCCTAAAAGAAAAAAAGGAAATGATGATAAGATATGGAACATGTGCGAATTATTTAGCAAGAAAATATGTCCATATAAGGATATTTGTTGCTATTTAAAAATTCCGATTATCCTAATATTTTGAAGGTATAATATAGATTTTATTAAAGACACAGAGACGAGTATTTTTGCATTCTCTTTCTTTACTACTCAATGCAGCTTTTAAAAGTAACAGAAAGACATAACATAACATATTAAAACAGCATAGAAAACAGATAACCACAATAAGTAGCTAAAGTGAGAGCTATCTTATAACTCCAAGAAAAAAGAGACCAATCAGAGAAGGAATAGTGTCCATAAACTGTCCAATAAGCAGCCAATCCTCCTCTTTCTTGATTAATGCTCACAAAAGGAAAATATTTTAGAACTAACAGTCCAAAAAGTCCCAAACAAATCCAAACAAAAGAATAACTGTTGAAAACTTGATTGAAGAGAAACTTGGAAAATAAGAACTTGATTGCAGAAGATGACTTGGCTCCAGGTGAACTTGCGAGATGAACATTCTCTTGAATAGAAGGTAAAAATCCTGACACCAGAAAGGGATTTCTCTCAGATGGAAACTGTCGAAAACAAGAAAAACAAGTAATAATAATAATATAAAATTCTTAACGGGAGGGTATCATATATACTCGAGGTGGGAAAATACTCGTCTTTGTGTCTTTAATAAAATCTAGATTATACCTTCAAAATATTTGGATAGTCGGAATTTTATTACAAGACCAGAGACTCCTATTTTTACAAGATTAAAGCATAATAAAATAAACTAAACTATTCAAGAAAATAAGTTAAGCGAGGCATGTTGAATGGGTCTGAAATAAAATTGCTTAAAAGTAGAGTCTGAAGACCAATCTGTCGCATCCAAAATCCGCTGAAGCGGGGCAGATTTCAAAAAGGCTTTGGAAGCAGCAGAACCTCTAACTGAATGAGCTGAGAAAGAAATATCAACCCCAGCTTCCTTCATAACCCATTTAACCCATCTCGCTATGGAAGTAGATGTTACAGCAGCAGTCCAATTTCCAAACGCTGAAATCTGTCAAATGACGAGATTCCCAATCCGTGACCGAATTCGATTGTCCCGGAATATATTCTGCTCTGACTGAAATGTTCCTGTCCAATCAAAGATGAATAAAATCCTTGGTGATGTTGGACAGGTCCCTGGACTTGGTGCCTCCCAAACGATTGAGATACTGCACCGCAGAAATATTGTCCATACGTAGCAGAATAGAGACTCGAGAAGAAGACTTTGCAAAACTCTTGACTGCAAACGAGCCAATAATTCTAAACAATTTATATGAAAACGTTTCTCCTCCAGAGTCCACTTGCCACCTGTGATGGAAGGACCGCAGCGAGCTCCCCAGCCTGAAAGACTGGCATCTGATTCGATGATGAAATCTGGAGTTTTGCCAAAAATGGCTCTTCCATTCCAGGCATCTAAATGAGAGAGCCACCAGGAAAGTTCTTCTTTCGCTTCTGGAGAAATGGGAATCAAATGAGAATAGGAAAAACCTTTTCTCAAATGAAGAATCTTCAATCTTTGAAGTTCTCGATAATGAAGAGGAGCAGGAAATACATCCTGAATAGAGGATGAAAGTAACCCTACTATCCTGGCTATAGTTCTGATGGGAACTGACTCTTTGGATAAGGTTTTGGAAATTTCTTTCTTTATATTCTTCACTTTGTCTAAACTTGAACAGTTCAATGTGGAACAGCACCAGAGGATAGGAGTGCTCGTGAAGACAGGTGAACTGCCACTTCACCACATGAATATAATAAAATGAAAGTGTCCACAGCTCTCCAATGCTAGAAAATATCTTTATTTGGACAAAATAGCAATGTTTCGAGGCTAATGCCTCTTAATCATGCATCATGCATGATTAAGAGGCATTAGCCTCGAAACGTTGCTATTTTGTCCAAATAAAGATATTTTCTAGCATTGGAGAGCTGTGGACACTTTCATTTCACTTTGTCTAAAGGGAGACTCAAAGTGGAAAGGGTTGTATCTATTTTGAAACCCAGGAAAACTAAAGATTTGGCAGGAGATAAAACTGATTTCTGTTTGTTTACTATGAAACCTAGAGATTCTAAAAGGGAGATTGTGGAAGAGAGATGTTTTTGGAGTGAGAGAAAATTCTGGTCCATAATGAGGATGTTGTCTAAATAAATGATAAGACGAACACCTCGAAGTCTTAAAGGATTACTTTCTGTTATAATTTTTAAGCTAAACAACTAACATATTAAAGTTAATAAACATTAATTAAAACCTACTGACCTATATTTTCTCCAAAACGAAGTTTCATAACGTTCTAAAAGTTATAACTTTTATTCGCCGATGATGTCACGTTATCCTGCCCACTATTTTCAGCACTGAGTGTTCAAAATACTTAAACCAATAACTTTGTGTTTAAAGCGCCATTTTGAAACCTAGGTATTGTAAACAGATTGGTACAGAGCAAAGGATACCCACTGAGTGGGTTTGGAAACCAATTAAATTTGCAGACAAGATTTCTGATATATGGTAGAGATATGTTAATGAAATGCTATTGATAAAAAGCTCATTTGGGGTAGTTAGTTAGTAACAGGCATAGAAAATATTTACTTACAGTGGCCCTTTAACCAAGCTATCACAGGTTTGAGTAATTTTGTGAATATCCAAGGAGCCGAGGATAGGCCGAAGGGAAGACAAGTGAAATTCCAAAATTGATCTTCCCAACAAAAGGTTAAACATTTCCAGTGCTCCTGAACGATTGGCACGGTCAAATAAGCGTCTGTGAGATCTAAACGGACTAGCCAATCATTTTCTCTTAGGCATTCTCTTAATAAATGAATGCCCTCCATCTTGAAATGATGGTAAACAACATAAGAATTTAAGGATTTCAGATTTATGACAGGCCTGAATTGGTTGTTTTTCTTTTTGACAAGAAAAAGATTGCTTAAATAAAAATTTTGAGGATGAGGGACCGGAAGGATAGCTTTTTTGGAGAAAAGGGAGGAAATTTCGTTTTGAACCAGAATTTTGTCTTTTTGGGAAAAATTAATTGGTTGTGGAAATTTTATTTGAATGGGAAGGGAAATAAACTCTATGTAAATTCCTGACACCGCTTGAAGAACCCACGGGTCGGAAGTGATTGATGCCCAATTTTTTGCAAACAAAGCAATTCTGCCACCAATTTTGTCTTGGGAAAAACGAATTTGAGAAGGAACCAATAATCTTACCTGGAGCTTGTCTTGTTCTTGATCTACCCCTGAAGCCTCTTTGGTTCCAAGGGCGTCCCCTTGCTGGGAAGAAGGTTGCTGAGGTAGAAGGTTCTTGGAAACCTCTGTTGAATTGAGGTTGATATTGGGAAGGATAATAGGGTTGATGTGATTGGTTATAATGAGACCTGGATAGGAATGGTTGACGGCCGGGAAGGCGGGCTCTGCCTCTCCCGGCCCTGTCAGAGAAACCCTGATTTGGGTAGAAAATCTTTTTTACAGAAGTTTTAACCTTGTTGAGGTTTGAAAAAGTATTCACATATTGATTAAGCTCTTTCAAATAAGAGTCACCAAATAACAACCCATTATCATCTGGGGGAATCTCATTGGAATTAAAATCTGATATTTTTGGATCAATCTTTCGTAATATATTACGACATCTCTCTAACGTCATGGCAACATTTGTGTTACCTATAAAACATAAAAGCCTTTGGACCCACTCTCTGACAACATATGGGTCAAGGGGGGAGTCTTCTGCAACACCCTGTTCTGCTAATTCAAATAACTTGGTCAGTGGACCTGTGGAATCTAACAATTTGTCCTGGCATATTTTCCAGGAACGGTCAATCCCTTTTTTAACTTTGTAACCTGGGGCCCCAATAAACTTGAGGATTTTAGGATCCACCTCAGGGATAATTGATGCATTTTTTGGGAGCAAGGGGCCAGGGCATTCCGCCCTCATTTTATTACGGGACTGCTTCTTTAAGGGTTTTCTTAATTGGAAATCAATAAATTTTGCTACCCAGATAGAGGGGCACCATTCCGCAGAGCGGGGATGGTGAAGCTCGTCAGGATTAAATCTTGGATTACCCAGACAATCGTTGAATTTAGACTCCTCCTCAATAAAATCTCTTAATTTCTTAAGCATCTTTTTATGTTTTTTAGTAGCAGGGGTATAATCTGAGTTTTCTGAGTCTTCATAAATAGAATCTGAGTTAATACCATCCTCAGAATTATTACCATCAGAAGATGATTTTTCAGCATATTGTATATTCTCTTTTAACTTTGGACTTACAGTATTATCTCCCATTTGGACACCCTTGGGATTTAGGGTTCTATAGGCAGCAGTTTTTGTTCCATTGCTGCAAGGAATTGTGGTGTCAGACAAGCGCTGACGAGACTTTGCGACAAGTTTTTTACTTGCAATTATAGATAAAGAGGGATTTTTTCTCTTTAAACACTTTTTTGTTTCTTGAATGCCCATTAAAGAAGACATTTTATTAAAAAGATTATTCATTGAGGAGTCAATCATTGTCTGCACAGTTTGTGCTGTTAAAGGAGGAGTACCCTCTGCATTTTCAGACATTTTCAAATATAAATTTTTATATAAATTATAAATACTAAAAGTTAACCAAGTTTTCTTTAAAACTTAACTATAAATAATTTCTTGCATAAGATATAATGAAAGTATAAGTAACTTTGAATTAATATAATAATAAAGTTTAACAGTTAAATATATAAACATTTCGTTTGTTAAAATTTGGTTTAAAACTAGTTAACCAGAAGATGGCAACCTAACACAGTTAATTTATTTTCTAATATACAACTTGTATTAAGAAGCAGTGGCAACAAATGTTACCGGTCTGAGGAGAAATGAGCTGAGACTGACAGGAAAGTTACATCAGCTATGAGAGGGTGGGAATAGAAAGTCCGGCCCACAAAATGGCGACCGGAGCACTTAGCAGAGGAAATGGAGGGGAGAGGAGATAAATAGAATTGAATAAAAAACTAATTAAAACGAGGTAAGGAAAAAAGGGGTGCAAGTAAGGAAAAAACGGATAGATAAAGAACCAGAAAGGTTATAAAATGATAGTAAACGGCCAAGGGAAAAAAAAAAACGGAGGCAAAAGAAAATTTAAATGGGGAAAGTTAAAAACTGTATAAATAAAGCAGATTAATCAACCAACAGTTCTTAATAATAAAGGAAAAATTTATTAAGCATAAAATTAGGATATAGAATAAAAACTTTAATCTTTATTGGAGACAAAATTATTTGAATACTTATCTCTGGCTGCGCAGCAAAAGAAAGAGGAGGGGGGCGTGTCTCAGCCGCAGCCATGTCCAGACGTGTTTTTTAGTTGCTCTGCTGTTAATGCTAAATATTTGGATCATCTACAACCTACATCTTGCACCATTATCCTTTTTACAATCAAAGAAGGGACTAGTGATCAAGCGATGACTTTTTTATCTACTTTCCCTCAAACAGAGATCCTAGATGACTCGGATGGCAGGCTGTGGCCTATATAACTTTTCTATTATCTTCCCCCCACCGGTTCCTTGCTTTCCGGGTAGAGAGCTTATATTTTGAACTCTAATGCACCCAGAGGCGCCTTTGAGAAGCCGGGAGGAGTAATTTCAGCGACTTAATAACAGACAGCCAGCACGACTGCTCTGCTTCACCATGGAGGAAGATATTCAAACCCTCTTACATCTACTCGCTCTAAAAATGGACAGCCACCTCGCCTCTCTCAGAATGGATCTGAGATTAGAGAGAACCAGCGCAGAGCAAGAAAACTTAATTCTAAACACGGGTAAGACCCTACCCGCTACGATGGAACATCTAGTAGGAGCTGTCCATAGAGACTCCCTTCCCTGTTAAGTCAGAGCTGATAGTTTGAAAGAACCCACGAGGAATACTGTGAAGATCCTATCTCAGCCTCCACAAGAAGCCGGTACCCACCCAGCCAGAGAAGACTTACCCGATACTGACGAGCGGATGCCTGATCCCCTGGAGACACGGCCATTAAGGAATGGGTCGCAGCTGGGTCAGTCCCTGCAGCGCTCTGGAGCGCGCTCTCTTTTGCATGTCCTGATGGAGTCGCCGGGTGAATCCTCTTCGTACTCCTGTCTACCTCAGATCTCTGGGCATTTGAGAATGGAGCCTATTTTGCATACATGCCTCTATGATTGCCTCTGCACACGGACTGGTGTCGGATGAGCCGTGCTTCCCCATAGTCCGGACACCATAAGGTCGACTTTTGCCTGTCCTCCTCATATTGGCACAACAAGACTGTACAGCCTCTCATGACAACGTAACAGTTTGAAATATGGGTCTAAACAGTAGGTTACATATGGTTGTATTGTTTGCTTTATTAAATCCCCTATACCTTCAACCCCATGTTGGAAAGATAAGGAACAATGTAACAGTTATTTACTCTCCTCCTAGTGCCTTTATTTGAGTCACTTGCGGGGCTACAGAGCGGGCAACCTCTGTTCTATATTGTAAGATGTTAGGTCTCTGGTTTCCTCAGTGCAGTTTATATGGAGGCTTATTTATGAAACGCCACTACCTCACTTAACATATAGTGCCGGTGTTAAGCCCACAAAAAACCTCACCGGAAGCCCATAGCAAACATTTAGCATAGATTTTATTCCAGAAGCTACCTAAGAAAATCTGCATTGTAATGTGTTGCACTTAGATAATCCCTGCATAGGCTTATAGCAGATTCTTGTTCTGATCTAAAATGTCACATTGCTTGTTGTTGTTTTTTTTATATATGACTTTCACTCCAGCTCTCCTTATGCTTCTTCTCCTAGGGGTTTTCCCCTTAATGAGGATCTATAGACACTTTTATTATGTTTACTTTATATGTTTCCATAACGGGTTTGTTGGTTGACTCGCACGCTTAATGTTATATATATATATATTTTTTTTTGTTTTGTTTTTTTTCTCCTACAGGTATTACATAGAGTACCCATTACATAATACCCTATCCCAAGGTCCCACTCATTTAGCATATATATAGCCTCTGATTAGCTTGGGAAGTTATCCCCATCTAGCACCTCAAATTTTAGGTCAACCTCTTACCCATACTTAGGCTTCACCCCTCGGCTACTACATACAAAGATAAGCTAGCGCTACATTATCAGGGGAACCCCCTCTCAGCTAGGTTCTTACTCTTAAGAATATGTTTTATAAACATAGCCCGCTATCAGGTATTTGCAAGTCTTAGAATAACTCTACACCCTCGTTGAGGAATTATTGCTCTACTCAGCAGCTTGCTGCGTTGTCTTCCCTCCCTTTTACGCCCTGTATGGCTTAACCTAGATATTTTATTAGATATTTTATACCGAGCAGGACTCACCAAAGTCATCAAATTCCCACCTCTATAGACTCCTCCTTGGCCCCCATGACTAGCCAACTCTACTGGACTAGGTCCCCCTGTTGACAATCTCCAGTTACATCTACCCTCAATTACTTTCCCTAAGAAAACCGGTTCATATTATTAAACTATCCCCCTTTCCCTACTCTATTTCGAGCGGTTTTCACCCGCTGCATCCCCTCCCCCCATAAAACTATCAAGCTAACTCCCCCCTGGCCTTAATTTCTTCTGAATAGATACTCTAACTTATTTTCTACACAGCCCAGAGAGGACCACTTTTGTTTTTGTTATCTTACTGCCTTTATTATAAAACTGAAGTCTCAATATGGAATGCCCCGAATTCATAATAATGTTTGAAACATATGGATATATAATGTCCATCTACCTAATAATACTGTATCTGCATTTTCTGTTACTGTTTTGGGACACTCTCTGTATACTGTATTTGTGTATGACTTCAATAAAAATTGTTTTTAAAAAAAAAAGAAAAAAAAAAGAAAGAGGAGGATTGGCTGCTTATTGGACAGTTTATGGACACTATTCCTTCTCTGATTGGTCTCTTTTTTCTTCTTTTTTCTTGGAGTTATAAGCTAGCTCTCACTTTAGCTACTTATTGTGGTTATCTGTTTTCTATGCTGTTTTAATATGTTATGTTATGTCTTTCTGTTACTTTTAAAAGCTGCATTGAGTAGTAAAGAAAGAGAATGCAAAAATAGGAGTCTCTGGTCTTGTAATAAAATCAATTGTGCAAGAGTATCTAAAATTATTATGATACATAAATCATTATTATATACAGTGACTGACGCCAACAGGCAGTCTGACCAAGCGCTGAAGTTCATGTTCATAGTTATAATGGGAGAAAAGAAGCATAATTTATTTCCTCATTGAGGCCTAGTGGAGCAAGGGTATTCATGTTGAAAATCCATTTACACTCAGATTGTAACAATCTTTGGTCCAAATCTCCCCCTCTATTTTGCAAGTCGATTAATTCTAAGCCTCTGACTTTGAATGTCGATACAGAGCTATTATGATATTTATAGAAATGCCTAGCTACACTGCTGTCATCTAGGTTTTTATTTTTAATATCTCTTTTGTGCTCTTTGATTCTCTCATGGAGTTCTCTATAGGTTTTCCCAATATAGGAAACCGGGCAAGAACAAGAGATCATGTATATTACACCTTCGCTCCTGCAAGTGATATGTCCTTTTATTAAATGTTTTCTATTATAATGATCATATACAGTGTCACCTTTTTGCAGGTTTTTGCATATGCTACACTTCCCACATGCAAAATTACCGTTCTTAAGTTTGTAGTCTGATAGCCAATTTCCCTTTGGTTTATTATGTTTAAAGTGACTGTGTATTACTTTATCTCGTAAATTGGGGGCCTTTTTAGGGGTCATAATGGGTCTCTCTCCCACTATCTCTTTAATTGCTGGGTCTGTGTGTAAAACATTCCAATATTTAGAGAAGATAGCTTTGATATCTTGCCACCTATTATTATAAGTGGAAATACATCTAACCATTTCCTTATTTGGATCATTTTGTTTATTTGTATATAGGGATTCATCCCTTGTCTTTTTATTCACTTTTAAATAGCTTCTTCTCAATAGTTTTTTAGAATACCCCCTTTCCAGTAGCCTATTTTTTAAATCATCAGCATGATGTTTATATAGTTCCTCTGTTGAACAATTTCTTTTACACCTAAGGTATTGGCCATATGGTATTCCCTTCTTCACTGTCTCTATATGATGACTATCTGCTTGTAATATTGTGTTTGCTGCTGTTTCCTTTCTGTATATTTGAGTTTGTAAAGTACCATTCACTGCAGTGATATTCAAATCTAAAAAATTGATTTCAGTACGGCTATACGTGTAGGTGAACTTGAGGTTTAATTCATTGCAATTCAATTTTGCAATGAATTCCTCAAGTTCCTCTGCAGTTCCGTTCCACAATACCAGGATATCATCGATAAAACACACCCATAGTTTTATCTTTTCATCATATTCTGCCATCATATACTGTACACAGTCCATTTCCCATTTTCCCAGGTATAGGCACGCATAAGTGGGAGCACAACTGGCTCCCATTGCCGTGCCCATTACCTGGCAATAGTATTTCCCATCAAATGTGAAGTAATTACTATTTAAAACAAAATTCAGTATATCAGTCACAAAATTAGTATGTTTTTGATACTGTTGACCCCTTTGTCTGCATGCCTCAATTCCCAAATGTTGGGGAATTGAGGAATACAGAGCCTCTACGTCAATTGCTACAAGTATTGTATTCTCATCCACTGTTAGACTGTCTAATTTTTTAAGGGCATCTCCTGTGTCCTTTATGTAAGATGGAAAAGTTTCAAGGAAGGGCTGCAGGCAGTAATCAATATATCTGGATACATTCTCACCCAGGCTACCTTGGCCCGAAATAATGGGTCTTCCTGGTGGAGGGTTTTTCTTTTTATGCAATTTTGGTATAGTATAGAATGTGGCAGTTTAAGGCTTTTTAATATTCACAAATTCAAATTCAGCTTTATTAATTATACCACTTTTCATAGCCTGGGTGAGAATGTAATCCAGTTCAATTTGGTATTCAACCGTGGGATCATTTTTCAATAATTTGTACTGTCTACTTTCTGTGACTTGTCTCAGACATTCTTTCCTATAGTCAGCAGTATTTAATATAACCACATTGCCACCCTTGTCCGATGGTTTGATTGTTATATCTTGATCTTTGATAAGATCATTAAGAGCCCATCTCTGTTGTTTGGTGAGATTATCTTTATAGCCAGTCTCAATATCTAAGCTGGCTATTTCTTTCTTAACCAATTTGACAAAGCTGTTTACTGCGCCGGCCATGGACAAGGGTGGCATGTAGCTT
The DNA here is from genome assembly GCF_027579735.1 of Bombina bombina. NCBI lineage: Eukaryota > Metazoa > Chordata > Amphibia > Anura > Bombinatoridae > Bombina > Bombina bombina. The sequence goes on from NC_069499.1 coordinate 1,250,632,149, forward strand.
GATTTATTTTTTAGGGGTGTAAACCCTATATGTGGTGCTGATATTTCTTGTAATTCATTGTCTGCAGATGATGTTATGTTATTCTGTGTAGATTCTTTTTGTATGGATACCAAATCATTCAGTAATTGTCTATCCCTCATATCTAAGGTTTGCTGTTTCGGTTTACCTGTATATAGTTTTTTTTTTAAACTATTTTTCGTGCAAATAAATTCAGATCTTTGACTACAGTGAATCTGTCCATTTTATTAACTGGTGAATAAGACAGTCCATTTTTAAGGACTTCTTCATGTTCCTTTTTAAGGATTTTATTGGACAGGTTCACTATTTTCAAATCATTTGTCCCCCTGTTTTCTGTGGCCAGACCTTGTGTCACAGCCACTATTGCTGGCTCCTTAGATTGTAGGTCTTTTTCACTGTATCTCCCCCTTCTGTATTTCCTCCCTGCTCTGCGCCTTTTTCTCCTCCCCTCTCCTTGTTCCTCGTTTGATCTAAAAAAGATCTCTGATTCCTTCTGCGGTTCTTCTTTTTATTTTTATTTCTATTCCCATCACTATTAGTTGATTTATCTGTATCAGAGGAAATATCTGTGTTCCACTCTCTGCCAAAATCATAGACCTTATTGGTTTGGTAGTCTTGGTAATCTCTCTGAAATTTTCTTTTTTTTCTCGACTTAGTTTCTTCTTGTATTTTCCTTAATTCTAATTTTACTCCATTCATTAGTCTTTCATACTCTGTATGTGTCTGCCATTTATCAATTACTGATTTACTCTCATCCATTTCCTTTTTAGCTCGCCCTAATCTCAATTCATTCTCTTTGACAATTAGTCCCATTATATTAAAGGAACAGTCAGATAAATGATCATCCCATATTTTTGTAAAGTCTGTCAAACAACTAAAATTAAAGTGGGAGATATCGAGCATAAATAAATATCTTGAATCTAAAATGATCCCTAGAGGACTAAGATTCAAGAAAAGACCTGGGAATAACTTAAGAGATCCATTACTTACAGACTTACAGACGAGTTAATCTCCACGCAGTTTGATCAGAAGCAGGATTTTCAGAAGAGGGAGTATACAGAGGAAATGTTCTCTGTTGAAATCCGCAAGCTGCAAAAAAGGGAGAAGACTGAAGAGATGAATTGTAACGAGCATTATGGGCCAACTCCGCCAAAGGAAGATAACGAGTCCAATTAGAATGATGATGGTCCACATAATGTCTAAGGTAAGTCTCCAGACACTGGTTTACTCTCTCGGTTTGGCCGTTAGACTGTGGATGATGAGAAGATGATAAAGAGACTGTAGTGCCAAAATGTTTGCAGAGCCATCTCCAGAACCGAGAAACAAATTGTACCCCTCTATCGGAGACGATGTCCATAGGAAAACCATGTAATCTCACAATATGCAAAAGGAAAAGCTCAGAAAGTCCCTTGGCAGATGGAAGACCAGGCAAAGGAATGAAATGAGCAGACTTCGTAAACCTGTCGACCACCACTAAAATAGTGTTGTTTCCGGCAGAAAGAGGAAGGTCTGTAATAAAATCCATAGATAAATGGGTCCAAGGCTGGTGAGGAATGGGTAAACTTTGAAGTAAACCAGAAGGGAGTTGACGAGGAGTTTTATTTGTAGCACATTGTGTGCAAACTGAGACATAATCTTTAACATCTTGAGTGAGAGTAGGCCACCAGACATACTGTTTAAGATTCCGAGTCGTGTTACTGACGCCAGGATCTCCAGAGAGAGGACTATCATGAGCCCAATGTAGAATCTTTGGACGGAGACATTCAGGAACAAATAATAAACCGTCAGGAGGTTTGAAGGACGAAGGAAAATCCTTTTGAGCAGACTGTAAGTCCTGTAAACAAGAGGTAGATTGAAACTGTCTGGATAAGGCATCCGCTTTTATGTTCTTAGAACCAGGTATATAAGAAAGATTGTAATTAAAACGTGAGAAGAATAAAGACCAACGAGCTTGTCTGGAATTCAATCATTTGGCAGTTTGGAGATAAAGAAGATTTTTATGATCCGTGAGTATGGAAAATGGAAAGGTAGTACCCTCCAACCAATGCCTCCATTCGTCCAGAGCCATCTTGATGGCTAATAACTCTTTATTGCCAACATCATAATTTAATTCAGAAGAAGTAAATTTCTTGGAAAAGAAACCTACAGGATGAATCTTACCCGTGTCAGGTATTCGTTGGGAAAGAACAGCCCCAGCAGCAACAGAAGAAGCATCCACTTCTAGGATAAATTGAAAATCCGGATTTGGGTGACGGAGTATGGGTGCAGAAGAAAAGGCCTTTTTGAGGGACTCAAAGGCCTTAATAGCCTCTGGGGACCATTCTTTACAATCTTGCCCCTTTCTAGTGAGTGACGTAAGGGGAGTATTAATAGTAGCAAATCCTTTGATAAATTTCCTGTAATAACTGGCGAAGCCAAGAAACCGTTGTAGGGCCTTAAGAGAATCAGGTCTAGGCCAGTCCAAAATGGAAGAAAGTTTATTCGGATCCATTTCAAATCCGAATTCAGATATTACATAACCCAAGAAAGGTATGGATTTTTGATGAAATTAACATTTCTCCAACTTGGCGAATAGATGATTGTCTCGTAACCGTTGCAAAACCTTCCTGACGTGGTGTACATGATCTTGATAATTGTGGAAAATAATTAAAATATCGTCAAGGTAAATAATGACGAAGGAGTTCAAAAAATCCCGAAATATCTCATTCACAAAGTGTTGAAAAACAGCAGGGGCATTACACAGCCCAAAGGGCATGACCAGATATTCATAATGCCCAAATCGAGTGTTAAAGGCTGTCTTCCATTCGTCACCTTTGCGCATGCGAATAAGGTTATAAGCACCACAAAGGTCCAGTTTGGTAAATATTGTAACTCCTTGAAGATAAGTAAACAGTTCAGGAATAAGAGGTAGAGGGTAACTATTCTTGACTGTGATTTGATTCAAACCCCGGTAATCAATACAAGGTCGCAGACCTCCATCCTTTTTTCCCACAAAAAAGAATCCTGCCCCTAGAGGAGAAGAGGAAGGTCGAATAAAGCCTCTAGCCAAACTATCTTGGATATATTCCTCTAAGGCAACATTCTCAGGCCTTGAGAGCGGATACGTCTTGCCACGAGGGTAGGTTGCCCCAGGAAGTAGATCGATGGGGCAATCAAAAGGACGGTGTGGGGGAAGACATTCTGCTTCTTTCTTGGAAAAAACAACATAATCTTGATAAGGTGCGGGTAACGACCCAGAGGTATCAATAGTGAGAGCAATAGTGAGAGGCACTTTAGTGGGTATTTGGAGACAACTATTTTGACATGTAGATCCCCAGGAAATGAGTTCGCCTTGTGTCCAAGAGAAGACAGGGTTATGTAACTGGAGCCAGGGAAGACCCAAAATTATGGGAAATTGGGAAGTCGAGATTACATCAAAACATATTGTCTCTGAATGAAGAATTCCTACAGAAAAGAGAATGGGTCTAGTAGCAAACTGGATAAGTCCGGGACCCAAAGGATCTCCACTAACAGGGGAGACAGGAATAGAATACTCCTTTTTGCTTAATGGAATAGAGTGAGTAGTTACAAATGTGGAATCGATGAAGACTCCTCCAGCACCAGAGTCAATAAGGGCTTTAGTATGAATCTTGTCTCCTCCAATTTGAAGAGTAACCAGAACAAAAAGTTTATTATTGAGGGAATGAGATCCTATTTGGCTTAGCTTAGCTCCTTGGACAGCAGTTAAGCCCTGGCTTTTAACGGTCTGGTAGGACAATCTTTTAATAAATGTCCTTTAAGGCCACAGTATAAACACAGTCCAAGAGAGCGTCTCCTCAGACGTTCAGTTTCAGTTAATCTAATGGTGCCTATTTCCATTGGTTCAGCCTGATCGGAAGGTGGAGAAGCGGGAGTTAAAGGGTTAGAGAGGGGAGGTACCAGACGAAAAGGTCGATTAGAAGCTTTCTGACTTCTCTCTCTTTCTTGTTGGCGTTCGCTGTATCTGCAATCGAGGCAAATACAAAGATTTATCAGAGCTTCTAGAGATTCTGGAAGTTCACGATAGACCAACTCATCTTTAAGACGTTCAGAGAGTCCTTTGTGAAAAGCTGCTCTAAGAGCTCCCTGATTCCAAGTAGTCTCAGAAGCTAGAGTGCGAAATTCAATGGCATATTGAGATACAGGTTGACCACCTTGACGTAAGTCTAGAAGAGAAGCTTCAGCAGCGGCAGACCTCCCTGGTTTATCGAAGACATTTGAAAAGACAGAGAGGAATGTATCCACATCCTGGAGTATTGGATCATTCTTTTCAAGCAAAGGTGATACCCAGGGTAAGGCTCTACCTTTCATTAAGGAAATAAGGAAAGTGATTCTAGAGGAGGGAGTTGCAAAGAGAACAGGACTATTCCGAAAATGAAGGCGACACTGATTCAGAAAACCCCTACAATCCTCAGGATTCCCATCATATTTGTCCGGAAGAGGTATCCTGGGACTGAGCTGACCTTGTGACTGATTGGTAGGATTCGTAGGGGGAGAGGGATCCAAAGGAATAGGATTAGGAGGTATAGGAGCAGCCATATTCTGAAGTAAAGTAGTTATCTGATCCTACTTTGCGTCCAAGGATTGCAAGTGGGTAGCATGAGATCCCAATAACTGTCCCTGGTGGGTCACGGCCATGGATAATTCAGTCGGGTCCATTTTTATGGCCCGTTTATGGCTATCAGACTACAAACTTAAGAACGGTAATTTTGCATGTGGGAAGTGTAGCATATGCAAAAACCTGCAAAAAGGTGACACTGTATATGATCATTACAATACATAAAGTGGTGGATATAGAAGGCGCTATATAAGCTGTAGGATATATAGATATGAGTTTAAGTTAACAGTATCGTTATCAGCCCTAGAAAATCCTATTAAAACAAAGTGTCCGTTAATATATTTATAAATACAATAATTAATATCAAAGTAAAATCAAAGTGAAATTTAATGAAGTTGTGATAATTCAATAAAATACAAACTATCGATGCTAAATCAGAGTTACCGTTAAAAAATCGAATCAGCAGATACAATTCATAAATTACATATAACACTCAAACATACATAAAACAAAACCGGTTAAAACATTCACACTTCATATCGCATATCAGATTCTTGATATCAAAGACACAATATATAGCTGTTGGAGAACACCAAAATAGCTGGTGTTCTAATCTCACTGTCTTTTATGGGGATCCCCAAAAAATTTTTTTCAGAATGACACAGTGGGTTAGAGTAAATACTCCAAATCTAAGACGTTTGGGTAAGTGCCCCCGAAAGAAGCCGTTAAACCTTCAGTCACTCTCTATTTGAAATAGAGCCCAAGGTGGTGTAAGTCCCTTCCTTGCCGTTCTCTCAGTAGAATAGGCAGTCAAATATACTGAACAGAGCCGGGAGGCTCTCTTACCTCCTTTCAAGTGTCTGCCAATGGTCTCCTTACCTGGCCCGACAATCCGGCTACTCCTTCGGATATCAGTCAGCGAAAGTCCTGTGAGTGACGTCACCCGGTTTCCGGATCCTAGGTGACCACTTGCGCAAGTGTTTGTTTCCATGGTTGTATCCACAAAATATCCTCTGCACTTCAGTACACCAGGGTACGCAGAGTTCGGTTCAGCTTTGCTTGTTAAATATCCACAAACGATAGCAGGTAAGTCCTCTACGCGTTTCAACCCCTTTCTGGGTCTTTCTCAAGATGCCACTTCCTGCAATCTCTGTCCTTAAATCCACTCTCTGCACAGGTGATTCGCTACCGCTTCTGCACCTTTCTTGCAGGTAAGTACTTCCTGGAGCTGCACCTGTTCCCCCTTCCCTGAGCAGCTCACACCGGAGCAAGCTGAGCGCAGGTTCACTTGGCTAAAAACGGCAGACAGGAGAGACAGAGCTACTCCTGCTGGTCCAGCAGGAGTAGCTCTGTCTCTCCTGTCTGCCGTTTTTAATGTGCTTACCCTTGTCTAACTGGATACTGTTTTCTAATAATCGCTCTTTTGGTGCCTGCTTAGATTAAAAGTTAAAAGTTAATCAGCCCACGGATTGTAAGGGCTTAGCTTACATTAGATATTGGCCAGCAGGCACTTGCAAATCGTATGATCTTTCAGCATAATAATTATTTAAGACTGGGTTTAAGTGTTTTTAACTTTTTCTTCGCTACTTTTGTGTGAATGTTGGTTCCTAGGTACATTAATAAAGATATAAAGGTATGAATGATATGGAACATTTTAAATACTTGATATAATCCTTATCTGAATCCTCTATTTGGAGTTTATATGATACTAAATCTGTGGTAATCTCTGCTGTGAATCCTATTGTATTCCTTATACAATTAGTTTTTCTAGTTGTTCAGTTCTGTCTTCTGAGACTCCACACCAGACATGGACCCCATTTGGCAATATTTTATATAACATATAGGTACATATATATGTGTTATAATTCTAATATAAGGGACAATTTCTGTTATTATTTAACTCCAATTATCCCCCCCATATCCTCTAATTCTAAAGTTTACTTTGATATTAATTATTGTATTTATATCTATATTAACGGACACTTTGTTTTAATAGGATTTTCTAGGGCTGATAACGATACTGTTAACTTAAACTCATATCTATATATCCTACAGCTTATATAGTGCCTCCTATATGTACCACTTTATGATTTGTATTTTTTGAATTGTCTGGGGAGGAGACAATTACCATAGTGAGGCTAAGTAGGTTTTTGGTCTAGCGCTGTACCCTATCCTTGTTTGTCATGATCATTACTATAGAAAACATTTAATAAAAGGACATATCACTTGCATTAATATTAATATATGCTTTTTGTGAATCGCTACACTTAGGAGAATTAATATACATATAGTGTAAAATGTGGACATAGGCAATAATTATTGAGCTTATGGTAAATATATTGATGTGATTTCTGCCCTGAGATAACAATAGAATGGAAGTAACAGATTCTCCAAAGAGGGAGGAGAAATAAACTACCCAGAACTCCCACACAAGGGGTATAAATTTCCGGGAGGAAGTAATTTTCAGCAGCACTGTTATGTCATGAAGAAGCCGCACCGGAACTTCCTGGCGGCGAAACACGTGTAACTTGTTTTCAAACATCACTCAGGGTGGCTGCCCGAGTTTACAGAGGATCTGTTGTGCCTTGACCGGGCCCTGAGGAAAAAGGAAAATTGAGACAGCTGCAGCACTAAAAGCGGTTTGGAAAGTGGCGACTATTGCAACGGAGGTCACGCAGAAGTATATTGAATTGGTTTCACATAACTCAGGAGGTGGTGAGAGTGTATATGGGACCCTTCGATGGAAGTATATCTTTCAGTAGGATTATCCCTAAGTACCGATAACTGTGAACCTGCATACCAATGCTATATATATGACCGTATTTGCAAAGACTGCTTTCTAACAATCTACAGCTATATGTGACTGCTGAACTGTGTCCTGAGTTAAACGCCATATGCACGAACTGCTCATACTAACTAATTGGTTCTTTTGCACTCATTATGCTTGCATGAATTATCGACTAGCATATGTGTATATTGCTTCTTTTCAACCTAACAACAATAGAGCAATATGATAGACTGCTTTAACGCAAGAATGCTTGAATTACATTGACTTGCTAACAACTATGCATTGATACCAACTTACATGCATGCACTGTTTGTAATCATCTATGACTGCATTTAACCTTGTCGTTTATACTATGCTGCTTATTGCATTATCTGCTTATTAATGTACATGACGTACAGGTACACTATTGCATCTGTCTCTTATCTAATTTGTCTGTAGTCCTTATACCGTTTATGAATGTCATACTAAATTATGACCCTTTCACGATAGTGATATTGATTCTGTAATGGTATAGCTATACAGACTTTTAGTTTTTCCCTATGGCCATAGGTCTGTTTGAATTAATATTCTATATATATTTAGGGTATTATTTGTATGTCTTTTCTCCTATGTGTAGGTGATCAATAAATATATTCTGTATTATAAATGGACATGTGCATTTGTGAATCTTTGCTGTGTATTTGGTTCTATGTATCCCCTTGGTGCTATGCTTTCCTAGTATAGATTGTATCAGAATAGGATAGTGCTGGTTATGTAATCCTTGTATTTTTCTGACTTTTTTTCTTATCTGGTATTTCTTACTGTTCTTTAGAGTAATTATTCATTCTTTTTGATTCCACCTTGCACCCTGGACTCATACATTAGTAGTCACAGGTAATCCTATCTTGAAATATAGATTATTTCAGGTATTCTTAGAGCTGGTTTGACTAAACAATTGGAATTTTATATATATATATATATATATATATATATCTTTTTTTCTGCCGGTATGCCACGGTACACCGTACCGGCACCTCTGCTTGTTAAAGCACACTTTACTTTATTATGCACACATATTTAGGCTGGCTGATTAGATCTAGATCAGCAGAGATTTTTTTATTGGAGGCAGTGTTTCAATCTGCGCTATTTCTAAGTCACACAATATTGTAGGGGGCGGAGTAGAGAACATTTTGCACATATTGTGAGAGACAGCCAGACCACACATGGAATAACTGACGGGGGTGCTTGCAGGGAGTTTTACTGTTACTGTGCAACTCTGCTTCTATTTGTAGTTTTACACAGCTGACCTGTCGTCTCTTTCTTATGGTATGTAATATTTTATATTTTTATTTACAGTTCAGCACAGGCTAAACATATTCCCTGCCCTGATGTTACTAAATTAGCTCTCCTGGCTGCAATGGAAGAGTGTAACTCATTAACTTCATATTAAATAAGTGGCACTCCGGAAAAGCTGTCCTCAATGTTGCTTGACTTGTACTGCCAGTGTTCTGTATAATTTTCCGACCGCGTTATGTTTTCCTACCTACGTAACAAGTACGGCCACACCTAGATGTAAATCCCGCAGACACAGAGGAAATAGAGAGGTCTCATATCCGCCATTTTTGTTTCAAACGGAGGCTAATGTTAAAATAGTGATCGGATGGTTATATTTGTCTGTTTTGAGTGCAGATCTCGCTGAAACATAAAAAATTGAAACAAACACAAAATATTATGTATGGTATTAGTGATGACAGCGTTCATTTTATAAATGTATTTTTCAGGCTATGTAAGAAAAAATAATTGAAACATATCTCTAGCCTGAAAAAAATTATTTATAAAATGAATGCTATCATCACAAGCTAATAACATACATAATATTTTGTGTTTATCTTTTTTCTCTTTAATAGTTTTTATTGAGATTTTGATAAAATTAAAAAGTAGCATACAAAAATTGCCATAAAACAATAATGACACATAAATACAAGTAAACAATTTCTGAAATCTCCATTTTACATTAAGAGAATCATACTGGTACGACTATTTGGTTGGTCACTCATGGGCCACTATGATGTAGGGAATTGCAAAGCCATGATAGTCATCTTCTACGCCCACTTCTGGGCCTTATGGTACTTGGAAGGTAATAGATATGGATATATGAACTTAATTTAAATTCAAACTAATTTTTTCAGCGGGTAAGTACCGCTTAGGATATTATAATTTTAAAACAGTAACTAATATATGGCTTATATAAGTTAGCTCTCTATCTCCCAGCTTGAAGCATAGTATTTTGTCATAGACTATGTATAGAGGATTGAATTAAGGGTGCTGGGCTATAAGTAGGCTTTTACTATAGATTTAGAGCGTATTACGTCTTTACGTATGAGTGCCTATATGATGTGAGGATATATATACCTGTATATCCTGAACAGATGCCTCCAAGGTCCAATTGGGATGTAGGTTATCCTGTCCTATGAGCAAATGTATCTATGTTATAGAGCTCTAAACCAGATTATTGCGGATAAAGGGGTGTTTTGAGGCGAACATCCTATATTACGGGACCTGCATATGTGTGACCTAAGTTCTAGTATAGGGTACCCAAAGTTTGATAACTAAGTTATATTGGCTTATGTATATCCATCTGCTCCAACCATCTAGGATTGAAATATAAATAATAATATAAGGGTGCCACATTAATAGCTGGTAGGTCATCTAAGAGTACTATGAAGACTAAATAGCTAGCTTAGCCGGGATTAATATCACCAACTCTATAGGGGATAGGCATAGTAGTTCCTGTAAGTGAGAATGTATTTTATTACCGGTCAAATAAATCGTACAAGAAACAGTGTAGTTGTCAAATACAGTAACTGATTAAGTATGTCAAGCATATAACCGTAACAGTAAACATTGAAAGGAGTACCACCAATTTTATAACTTCCACTTCATATATGGTAAATCAAAGTGTTCAGCATAAGTTCATATGTAGACCTGTAGAACCCAGTGAATAGTCCTTACAGAAGGCTTAAATGAGTATGATATGAGCCGGTTACCCTTGCAGCATATCACTTCGGGAAGTTCCAGAGTCTGGAAACTTTCATACCGCTTGACCCAAAGGTTGATAGCTACCTAACTCCAAATAGGTTTTAATTAATTTAACCAACTCTAGTTTTCAGCATGGCTCTGTACAGTCCAAGTTGTGAGAGCCTCAGGGGCTGCTCAGTGTTCCGATGAGCCGTGAGAGTCATGATGCAGTGAGTAGGGATATCCTTATTTTCATTATGTAGAGAGTAGCCGGTAAGGGAGGAAGCCACATTCAGGTCTACAGTGCTGGATATCCAGGTTCGCATATCCATTTTCTGGGCCTTCCATCATGTAGGTGTCAGCTTTTCACCTTCATTTGTGTGAGTTTCCCCTTTAGTGCCTAGTGATACAGCTACCTCTTGCTGCCATGAAACACTTGCTCCCCGCTCTGAAGGATCGGCCGCATCCCCCTCGGCCAGGACAAGTATGAAAGGTAGGTGCTTCTGAGATTCTCTGGGACCCACTAGGCTGCTAGTATGGATTACCTCAATGTGGTGTTTTTCATTCGGGAGTGAGAGTTTGCTACATGCGTTTCCATTTCCTTCTCCTTCAGCCATATATACATAGTGAGTGTTTCCTGTATACGGAGATCTCAGCGTCATTAAAAGGCTGTCGTATACACTGATCATTTTGCTCTCAATTTCAGCCAGCATTAATCTTACCCTTAGGTGTAAGTCCTCCATATTTTGTGCGGTTGACAGAGAGATATACATTTAGATAAATATGTAAAGTGAAATAATTAGAACTGCCAGGGGGGATGGTATATAACTTGAAAGTAGGCCACGGTCCAGGCTTCTGGCTGTCTGAAATAAGGCTCTGGTAAGAGTATTTTCATCCGATCATCATCTAGGTAGAAGTAGCCTGAAAAACTTTCCACAAAGTTTAGTGGTTAAGTGGTTAGCTTGCATAGTGGATGACTGGCAGAATATCAATCTTGATCCAGGAGCCTCTAGTATGTGCGACCTGCCATGGCTGTGGTTTGGACATGCCCCCTTGTGTTTATCTTTTAATGTTTTATGTTTTAGCAAGATATGCACTCAAAACAGCCAAATATAACCATCTGATCACTATTTTAACATCAGCCTCCGTTTCAAACAAAAATGGCGGATATGAAAGTGCTCTATCTAGATGTAGGTAGGAAAACGTAACAATGTAGGTAAATATTACAGAACACCGGCAACAAAATAGTGCAGGGACCGGTCAGTGATCCTGGTATGCAGAGATCACATATAGCAGGAAAGGCAGTTGTTAGATTTGGGAGAAGGAGCCCACTGTGTGAGACACGGCTGCTTTCTAAAGGAGAATGGAAGATAAGTGAGAAGGCGATAGACAATTGCAAACATTCAAGCTGTAACTGATCCATGACTTTCTCACTTATCTTCCAATCTGCTTTAGAAGGCGGCCGTGAATCACATGGAGGGCTCCTTCTCCTGACTCTCACAGCTGCCTTTAGTAATGTATGTGATCTCTGCATACCAGGATCACTGAACGGTCCCTGCACTATTTCAAATAAGACTTCTGATGTCACAATTCAGGAAGATAAACCTTGTAAGCCGAAGTGTTTTATCCACCATGATATGGAATAAATGGCCAGTAGCGGCTGAGAGGGAGGCAGGAAGAGAAGACTGATAGATAGCAGATGCAGCAATAAGTAAAAAGTCCCTGTGAAATCTGGAATAACTACTTGAAATAATTCTGAAAGCATTAGCCCACAAGGGAACTATTCTGTTGCTTTCCATGTAGTGTGTGTGTGTCCTTTTATTTTTTTTAACAAAGTTTCTAAAACTTGCTCATTGGCTGGACATCTGAGGTGTTGATCCCCAAATACCATTTTTGTGCAAATGCCAAGCAAATATGAATAGCAGACCTGACAACTGAAAATAAAAATCCACAGTCTGCTACTTTTCACTTTGGGTGACGTCAAAGAAAGAAATCTATTATAATGTACAAATTGATTTTTCTTCTTGATTTATAGTAGTACCTTAAAGAGAATCTGAAACCCACATTTTTTTCTTTCATAATTCAGATAGAGCAGTAATTTTAAGCAAATTTATAATTTACTCCTATTATCAATTTTTCTTTGTTCTCTTGGTATCTTTATTTTAAAAATCAGGAATGTAAGCCTATTTTTGGTTCAACACTTGGGTTTTGCTTGTCGATTGGTGACTACATGCCTAGGGAATACCGGCACCTTTTTTCCCTAAAAAAAAGCCCTATATATATATATATATATATATATATATATATATATATATATATATATATATATATATATATATATATGGTATACATTTAGGGCCAGATTACAAGTGGAGGGCAAAATTGCGCTTTCGCATGCGCAATACTTGCGCTCCATTTGTAATACCAGTGAACACAATTGTGCACTGGTATTAGAAGTGGCCCGCAATGCAAGCGCGACCTTGCATTCGCATTGCATGAAAGCTTTGTGCTCATGAGAGCGCACTTCCATAGACTCCAATGGGAGCCTCGTCCTCATGTCGTGTCTCACCTATTGCAACGAAGGGGGTAAGTCATGCAGCAATGCACAGCAATTTGATTGTGTGGAAGTCCTGAGAGTGCATTTGCTTCTGTTACATATGCCATTTATATTTGCACCCAGGCTGTTGTCTCATGGTGGGCTGAACTGGAAATTGCTTGGATATATATATATATATATATATATATATATATACACTGTATGTATATGAATATATAAATATATATTTATGTATTTATATGTGTATATACACATATTAACGCATAGAACACACAGTTCCCCATAGACCACACTGTAAAGGCACTTTAAAGTGCCGGGTTTTTTTTGCCAACACCCCACACCCGCACACTTTACCCCATAAAAACTGCTTAGTATATTTTAAAAAAAAAAAAGAAAACTAAATGCAAATTTTTTTTATTTTCAAAAAGGGATATCACATTTTATTTGGGGGGCAATTTAGGAACATTTTAAAAAATAACCAGAGGACTAACCTCTGGATATATTTTTGAGCACTAATTGCTACTGCAAGCTTGAGATAGCAATAACCAGCCACTTGTAATGGCTGGTTACTTATCGCATGACCACAAATGGGCAAATTTACCCATTTGCGTGCATGCGTGCGATAAATTAGCGCCCCACTTGTAATCTAGCCCTTAATGCTGAAAGAAACAAATAGATATTAAACCCAGATTCATTTTTATAGGCAACAGTTGTTTGTTCCTTTAGTGCTTTTATAGCATTTTCTTCACATAAGACATATGGTAAATGGTGCAAAGGATGTAGATTTTAAAATTGTATTAAACATTTTACGTTTTTCTTCCTAATAGCTCTCCAAACACCATGAATAAAAATAAATGTAAAAAGTTATGTTCAGCATAAAAAATTTCAACTTCAAGCATCTTATTTTTCTACCTCACCGGAAAAGAATTAAAAATGAATTTATTTATTTTTTCATCTAACTCAAAGTAATGATAGAGATTTCTTATATTCAGATTTATCAGTTTTAAAGAGGTCACACAATCCCTGTACAATTAAACTTTTAATGAAACTCATTTGTAGATAAGTAATTCCATATGAAGGGCAGTACACAAATCTGAGATTAAATATTCACTGAAGTCTAATTCATTTATGTCTTATCGTTTGTGGCAAAATGTTGCTGACCCTTGATTGAATAAATATTTTAGGTAGTATTTAGCATTTACATTTACAGTTTGTATCAGTCTTGCTAATTTACTTTATACATCACTAATTCAGTGAAGATTATTTGGTTTAACTTGTCAATCAACATAACATTTAAAGATGAATTCAAATTCATGTACTCACATATACTGTATAAACATATCTATAATAAAATATTTTTAAACCCATTGGACCTAAAAGTTATATTGTTATGTGCTGATTAGTAGATCACAAGATTTTGTTCATATGACACTAAGCTGTTAGGAAAGAAAAAAATAGAAGTGAAAATAAGTTACAAAGGAATTAAGTGGTTTTGTGATCTCCTCCTTCCCTCCAACCTGCAGTGACAATATGGACTTAATTTAAAACAAATGTATAAATCTGTATTTTATAAATTATGTACCATAGGCGTGGACCTTGCATAAGTACGTATTGATTCATTGTAAGAATGTTATACTATGTGATATCCGTTCAAAATGTCACGTTTAGCAATGCAGAAATTGATCACACTAACATAATTCATAACAGGTAGCTTCCATGTAGCAAAAGTCTGAACACCCATTAGTTAGACCATTGCTGCTTTTACATTTGCCTATAATCTGGAATTGTACAACGCTAATTATTTCAGATCTCAAAATCCTGCATCCCTTAGTTTGAATATGCAAGATAAAATTTGATCTTTAAAAACTCAAAAATCAGAAATCACAACCACAGCATTAAAAAATGCCATTTTATTTTATACTCTCATTTTCGGGATTGTAAAGTACAGTATTCTCATTTTTAGGAACATAATTCCTAAAGTATATAAACTTCAAAAATACACCTCTAGGCAGGGATGAGGGGCAACAAGTACCTTGAACCCCTTGGACACAACGGCCAGCAGTTCCCTGAAGATTTGGCATTGATAGATGATAACAACTACAGAGCAGGAAGTCCACACAGTCCGTGATTGCACAGTGCAATTTTTTTCCTGGAAATTTGTGGTTATTTTTTCGGCGTGTCAAGCAAACAAGCCATTTAACAGCATTTGCACCTGGACAATAGGAATGTTGTTTCCGCCAACACTCCATTGTGCCGTGTCCTGGAGGATTCTACTCTAGGAATTAGCTAGAGCCTAGAGTCTAACGTGAGCGCTCCTGTATGCAGAGCTCTTTTGTGATTTATACAGAGCAGGAAGGTTGGGAGCAGCAATGGCAAAAGCAGGCAGCAGACTTACTGAAATAGATAAGGAGTCCTGACAGTACATAAACCTCAAAAGTACACCTCCAGGCAAGGGAGGAGGAGGGCAACAGGAGCCCAAAGCAGCAGTCAGAAGTTCCTGGAGGATTTGGCATTGATGGATGATGAAAACTACAGAACAGGAAGGGCAGGTGTAGGAATGGCAGCAGCAGCAAGCAAAGCACTTACTGAACTAGGTAGGTAGTAGACCTGACAGTACATAAATCTAAAAAATACACCACTAGCGGAGATATAGGGCAACAGGTGCCTAGAGCTCCTTGGGCACAGTGGCCAGCAGTTCCCTGAGGATTTAGCATTTATGGATGATGACCACCACAGATAAGGGAGTACAGGAGGGGCAGCAGCAGGCAGCAGACACTGAACTATATAGGTAGGCCTGGCAATACATACATCTAAAAATACACCTCTAGGGAAGGAAGAGGGCAACAGCTGCCTAGAGCCCCTTTGGACACATCAGCAAGCAGTTCCCTGAGGATTTTTCACTGATGGATGATGACCACCTCAGAGCAGGGAGGACAAGAGAAAACAGCAGGCAGCAGATTTACTGAACTTGATAGGTATTTCTGACAGTACATAAGTCTCAAATATACACCTCCAGGAGAGAAGTGAAACAGTTGCATAGAGCCACTTAGACAGAGTGGCCAGCAGTTTCCTGAGAATTTTGTTACTCATGGATGATGACCACCATGGAGCAGGGGTACAGGAGCTGGAGTGGAAAATTAACTGCATCGGTTCTGACATATTTGGGCATCTTGCTCTGATATGCCCCTTTTCACCACACTCAAAACAGGTGATCGTGTTTTTTTTTCTAAATGCTCTTCCTTTACAAAGGCATAGTTTCTCTCTGCTTTCCAGAGATGTATTTTCTGTTCCAGACCTAATTTCAGACTCTGCCTTTCTGATACCACCAGGTATAAAAACGTTGAACAGAACTAAAGTTGTCACACCCATTCGGTCTAGAATTTCAGCCTTTAATTTGATGTAATCAGCAGTAACCTCTTCTTCTAGGTCATAATAAGCCTTCTGGATCTCAGCAAGGAGGAAAGAGCAATTATTCCTGCCTATTGCTCTGGTGCTCTGTTTGTTGTGTACCGTTACTTTAAGAATTCCAAAACAGGAAAGTGGGCACTATCCACAAATCCTACTGCTGCCACCACCTTGTGGCAAGGTCACTGGAAGAACAGTCTCAATAGCCATGGTAACTGCATTTTCCAACAGTTTTATTCCATATTATTTTCCATTAATCCAGATCAATTTCTTTTTTCTAATAGTTTAGATTATTTAGATAATAACTAGTGATACGTACTGTACTGAAACATTTTCTGCTAGTGTCTTGCAAAAGCTATAAATCTCTTTTTGAGATGTCCTAACACTCCTGTTTATAAGCTTGAATAGGCTCCATTAGAATTATCCCACCAAGCCCATGTAGTTAGATATAGTCATTAGACAGCAGTTTGCTCTTTAATTTGCTCTTATATGACAATCCCAGAAGCAGAACTTTTTTTCACTTTCTGCGATGAGATTTTTTGTAGTAAAACATTTTCTGCAGGTCATTTTGAAATAAAATTCAGTTTTAACTCATCTGTGTATATATATATATATATATATATATATATATATATATATATATATATATATATATATATATATATACAGTCATATGTAAAAGTTTAGGCACCCCTGACAATTTCCATGCTTTTCATTTATAAATAATTGGATGTTTGGATCAGCAATTTCATTTGATCTATCAAATAACTGAAGGACACACAGTGCCTAATAGAAATTTATTAGAAAATTCTTTAAATTATATGTTTTATCAGAATCTTTATTTTTTTTATGTTTCATGTCTCTTTAAGAATAGTTAGATATGGTAAAAGGGTGTGATCTAATAAAGTTAAAACAAAAGGTAAATATATATCAGAGTTCATATCAGTTCTTGAAAACTTCACCCTGGTCTCTTCATCATGCATCCCCCCTGCATATCAATATCCCCCTGGTCTCTTCATGCATACACACCCTGCATATCAATATCACCCTGGTCTTTTTATGCATCCCCCACCCTGCATATCAATATCACCCTGGTCTCTTCATGCATACCTCCCCTGCATATCAATATCACCATGGTCTCTTCATGCATACCCCCCCTGCATATCAATATCCCCCTGGTCTCTTCATGCATACACACCCTGCATATCAATATCACCCTGGTCTTTTTATGCATCCCCCACCCTGCATATCAATATCACCCTGGTCTCTTCATGCATACCTCCCCTGCATATCAATATCACCATGGTCTCTTCATGCATACCCCCCCTGCATATCAATATCACTCTGGTCTCTTTATCCATCCCCCCTGCATGTCAATATCACCCTGGTCTCTTTATGCATCCCCCCCCCTTGCATATTGAGCCACTCACTGCAAGGACTAGGGCAATCCCTGGGATGGTGAAATTACTATCGGTCCTCTATTTCTTGGCAGCTGGATAATTCCAGGCTGTGGCAGGTCTAGGCATAGGTATGAGCCAGGCAACCTTCTAATGTCATCTGAAGGTTGTCCTGAATGCCTTTCACCAATGCCTAGTTCATTATGTCCACTTTCCAAATACACCTGAGTGACACGGAGTGGCATGCTGTCAAGCTCCAGTTCTATCATCTAGCTGGATTGCCAAGAGTATTGGGGGCCATAGATTGCACGCATGTATTGGTGCAGCCTCCCAGGGATACAGTGGAGCCATACCGGGACAGGAAGCACAACCACTCGCTGAATATCCAGGTCATCTGCGATTCCAGGTTGAATATAATGAGTGTACGCTCTAGACTCCATGGCTGCGACCATGATTCCTTTGTCCTCCGGAATTTGGCCATCTACCATCATTTCCAGGCAGGACAAAAGCCAGAGGGAATCCTGATAGGTAGATATCTCATATATACGCCAACATATGTATATGATATATTTTATTCATTCTGATTGCTAATGTCAATGATCTATTTTATTACGCAAGTGATTCTGGATATTCGTGTCTTCCATGGCTGTTTACACACGTCCACAACCACAACGGAGTGGAAGAGGTGTGCTACAACGTGGCAGACATCGCCACCAGATCGGTGATTGAGCACACCTTTGTATTGAAGAGCCGTTTCCGCTACTTGGACATCTCTGGTGGGGTTCTTCAGTAGGCCCCCTCCAAAGTCTCCTTAATTTTTTTGATTTGCTGTATGTTGCACAACATTGCCCTAACAATCCATGATATAGATCTGGAGAGCTTGGATAACCATGAGTATGGAGAACATCTAGCTCCATTAGAGGAGAATGATGCTAGGGGATTCCAAGCTCGAGCAGTCTATATGCAGGCGGTTTTTGGGCAATAATGTTGACAGTGCAACATACAGTATTTATTTTATTCATATTTACTTTACAGTATATTTTTTAATCCAAAAGATTATATATTTTGGATTATGTTTTTGCAACATTTGTCATTTAAATATCAACAAAATAATATTCTATATCATCGTCTTTCCAATGATTAAAAGTGGTTAATTTTGTCAATCTTGCAATTGTTCAATGTAAAGTTAATGAAAAACAGATGTTTAATAAAATATCTTTAAATAAATATTTTTTTGGCTGTACACTTGACTCTGTTTTATTTTTAAAGTTATAGCAATAACATTTTTAAATATGTGTTTACCTTCTATCTATGTTTTCTCAAACTGCACATTATTTCATTTCTTTAGACAGACTTGCATTTTAGCCTAACACCTGCAAAAAAGCTGCGTTCAGCTCCTAACGCAGCACCATTGTTGTCTATGGGGAAACACTTCCTACGTCTGCACCTAACACCCTAACATGTACCCCGAGTCTAAACACCCCTAACCTTACACTTATTAACCCCTATTCTGCCGCCCCCACTATCGCTGACCCCTGCATATTATTTTTAACCCCTAATCTGCCGCTCCGTAAATTGCCGCTACTTACATTATCCCTATGTACCCCTAATCTGCTGCCCCTAACACCGCTGACCCCACTACACTATCAATAAATTAATTAAATACAATATCTACAAATAAATACAATGAAATAAACTAACTAAAGTACAAAAAAATAAAAAAGAACTAAGTTACAAAAAATAAAAAAATATTTACAAACATCAGAAAAATATTACAGCAATTTTAAACTAATTACACCTACTCTAAGCCCCCTAATAAAATAACAAAGACCCCCAAAATATAAAAAAATTATCAGATTGAGCTTGCATTCTATTGGCTGATAGGAACAGCCAATAGAATGCGAGCTCAATCTGATTAGCTGATTGGATCAGCCAATCGGATTGAACTTGATTCTGATTGGCTGATTCCATCAG
The DNA here is from genome assembly GCF_027579735.1 of Bombina bombina. NCBI lineage: Eukaryota > Metazoa > Chordata > Amphibia > Anura > Bombinatoridae > Bombina > Bombina bombina. Next base: position 1,250,651,861 of record NC_069499.1, read on the forward strand.
CCAATCAGAATATTCCTACCTTAATTCCGATTGGCTGATAGAATCCTATCAGCCAATCGGAATTCAAGGGACGCCATCTTGGATGACATCATTTAAAGGAACCGTCATTCGGCGAGTAGGCGTCGGGAGAAGAGGATGTTCCGCGTCGGCTGGAAGATGATGGCTCCCGAAGAAAGAAGATTGAAGATGCCGTTGATAGAAGACTTCAGCCGGATCATGGACCTCTTCAGCTCCCGCTTGGATGAAGACTTCAGCCGGATCATGGACCTCTTCAGCTCCCGCTTGGATGATGACTTCAGCCGGATCATGGACCTCTTCAGCCCCCCGCTTGGGCTTGGATCAGGACATCGGAGGAGCTCTTCTGGATCGATCGGTGAACCTGGTATGGTGAAGAAAAGGTAGGAAGATCTTCAGGGGCTTAGTGTTAGGTTTATTTAAGGGGGGTTTGGGTTAGATTAGGGGTATGTGGGTGGTGGGTTGTAATGTTGGGGGGGGGTATTGTAAGTGTTTTTTTTACAGGCAAAAGAGCTGAATTCTTTGGGGCATGCCCCGCAAAGGGCCCTGTTCAGGGCTGGTAAGGTAAAAGAGCTTTGAACTTTAGTAATTTAGAATAGGGTAGGGCATTTTTTTATTTTGGGGGTCTTTGTTATTTTATTAGGGGGCTTAGAGTAGGTGTAATTAGTTTAAAATTGCTGTAATATTTTTCTGATGTTTGTAAATATTTTTTTATTTTTTGTAACTTAGTTCTTTTTTATTTTTTTGTACTTTAGTTAGTTTATTTCATTGTATTTATTTGTAGATATTGTATTTAATTAATTTATTGATAGTGTAGTGTTAGGTTTAATTGTAGGTATTTTATTTAATTGATTTATTGATAGTGTAGTGTTAGATTTATTTGTAACTTAGGTTAGGTTTTATTTTACAGGTAATTTTGTAATTATTTTAACTATTTTAGCTATTGTACCTGGTTATAATAAATTCAAAGTTACCTGTAAAATAAATATAAATCCTAAAATAGCTATAATATAAATATAATTTATATTGTAGCTATATTAGGATTTATTTTACAGGTAAGTATTTAGCTTTAAATAGGAATAATTTATTTAATAAGAGTTAATTTATTTCATTAGATTTAAATGATATTTAACTTAGGGGGGTGTTAGTGTTAGGGTTAGACTTAGCTTTAGGGGTTAATACATTTATTAGAATAGCGTTGAGCTCCAGTCGGCAGATTAGGGGTTAATGTTTGAAGTTAGGTGTCGGCGATGTTAGGGATGGCAGGTTAGGGGTTAATACTATTTATTATAGGGTTAGTGAGGCAGATTAGGGGTTAATAACTTTATTATAATAGCGGTACGGTCCGCTCGGCAGATTAGGGGTTAATAAGTGTAGGCAGGTGGAGGCGACGTTGTGGGGGGCAGATTTGGGGTTAATAAATATAATATATGGGTCGGCGGTGTTAGGGGCAGCAGATTAGGGGTACATAAGGATAACGTAAGTAGTGGCGCTTTGCAGTCGGCAGATTAGGGGTTAATTATTGTAGGTAGCTGGCGGCGACGTTGTGGGGGGTAGGCTAGGGGTTAATAAATATAATATAGGGGTCGGCGGTGTTAGGGGTAGCAGATTAGGGGTACATAAGTATAACGTAGGTGGCGGTCGGCAGATTAGGGGTTAAAAAAATTTAATCGAGTGGCGGCGATGTGGGGGGACCTCGGTTTAGGGGTACATAGGTAGTTTATGGGTGTTAGTGTACTGTAGAGCACAGTAGTTAAGAGCTTTATGAACCGGCGTTAGCCCAGAAAGCTCTTAACTACTGACTTTTTTCTGCGGCTGGAGTTTTGCCGTTAGTTTTCTAACGCTCACTTCAGACACGACTCTAAATACCGGAGTTAGGAAGATCCCATTGAAAAGATTGGATACGCAATTGACGTAAGGATATCTGCGGTATGGAAAAGTCGCGGCTGAAAAGTGAGCGTTAGACCCTTTCCTGACTGACTCCAAATACCGGCGGTAGCCTAAAACCAGCGTTAGGAGCCTCTAACGCTGGTTTTCACGGCTACCGCCAAACTCTAAATCTAGGCCATTGTTAACTTCAGGGTAACTTAATTTACATGAACTCAATGTTATCTATATGAAACACATTAAAGGAATACTAAACCCACATTTTTTCTTTCATGATTAAGATAGAGCATGCAATTTTAAGCAACTTTTCATTTGCTCCTATTATCAAATGTTATTTGTTCTTTTGTTGTCTTTATTTGAAATAGCAGTAATGTAAGGTTAGGAGCCGGACCATTTTTGCTTCAGCACTTGGGTAGCACTTGCTGAATGGTTTGCTACATTTAGCCACCAATCAGCAAGTGCTACCCAGGTGCTGAACCAAAAATGGGACGGCTCTTAAGCTTACAGTCTAGCTTTTTAAAATCAATATAGCATGTGAACGAGGAAAAAATGATAATTATAAATGAATTAGAAAGTTGCTTAAAATTGTATGCTGTACCTGAATCATGAAAGACAAAATTTGGGTTTAGTATCCCTTTAACTAATGACCTCTAGCGGTCTAAATTATTTCTGAATAGAGGCAGTCTTCAAGATCTAATACATTGGCACATGAACTTCCTAGGCTTAGCTTTAAACTAAGAATACAAAAAGAACAGATCAAATTTTAAAAATAAAATTGATTTTATAAAATTAAATGTGACATTTTAAAAACATTTTTTTTCTACATTTTCATTTTTAAAAATTAAATTTTTCACCCATATCAAAAAATGCAATTCATTAGATTGCTATCATTAGTTGAAGTAGCAGCAATACACTACAGGTTTAGAAATGAATACGTCTCTCTCTCTCTCTCTCTCTCTCTCTCTCTCTCTCTCTCTCAATCTCTCTCTCTTTTGCACTTTCTCTCTCTTTGAAATATATATATTTTTTTAAATTCTACAAATAGAAGGTTTATTTAGCTGTTCCGCCTTCACTTCTTCACAGTTTATTGGATTGAGAGCTTACATTCAGCTAGATTATGAGGTTTGCGTATTACAAGCCTTGTCAGAATATGTGTACCGCACACCTTTTTGGCCCTCACGCAACGTCAGTACAATGGGACTCCCATAGCGCTGGTATTACGAGTTTTGCTGTGAGGCCAAAAAGTGAGCGGTACACTCTATAACCACAAGATCTGTGCCGCCATCTAAAGACAGTAGTTATGAGTTTTAGGCTACAAAGCTGTACCATAAAACTTATAACTAAACTGTCACAAAGTACACTAAACACCCATAAACTACCTATTAACCCCTAAACCAAGGCCCTCCCGCATCACAAACACTAAAATACACATATTAACCCTTAATCTGCCGCTCCGGACATCGCCGCCACTTAAAAAATTTATTAACTCCTATTCCGCCGCTCCCCAAATTCGTTGCCGCTATAATAAACCTATCAACCCCTAAACTGCCGCCCTCCCACATCACAAACACTATTCAAAAATTATTAACCCCTAATGTGCCGTCCACCAACACGCCGCTATAATAAACCTATTAACCACTAAACCGCAAGCCCCTCACAACAAAATATACTAAAATAAACTATTAACCCCTAAACCTCTGGCCTCCCACATCACCACATAAATATATTAACCCCTAAACCTAACCATAACATAACCCTAAGTCTAACCCTAACCATAACAACCCCTAACTTAAATATAATTAAAATAAATCTAAATAAAACTTCCGATTACCTAAATAATTCCTATTTAAAACTAAATACATACTTACCTATAAAATAAAACCTAAGCTAGCTACAACATAACTAATAGGTTTTATTTTTATTTCACATTTAAGTTTGTATTTATTTTTACTAGGTAGACTACTTAGTAAATAGTTATTAACTATTTACTAACTACCTAGTTAAAATAAATACAAATTTACCTGGAAATAAAACCTAACCTGCCTTACACTTAAACCTAACATTACAATAAAATAAATTAAATTAGTAAAATACATTTATCTAAATTACAAAAAAATATACTCTAAATTATACAAAAAAATAAAAAAGAAATGATCAAAAATAAAAATGAATTACTCCTAATCTAATAGCCCTATCAAAATAAAAAGCCCCCCCCCCAAATAAAAAAAAAACCCTAGCCTACACTAAACTGCCAATGGCCCTTAAAAGGGCCTTTTACGGGCCATTGCCCCAAAGAAATCAGCTCTTTTACCTGTTAAAAAAATACAAACACCACCCAACAGTAAAACCCACCACCCAACAACCAAACCCCCCAAATAAAAATCTAAGGCCTAGATTTGGAGTTTGGCGGTAGCCGTGAAAACCAGCGTTAGAGGCTCCAAACGCTGGTTTTAGGCTACCGCCGGTATTTAGAGTCATTCAAAAAAGGGTCTAACGCTCACTTTTCAGCCGCGACTTTTCCATACCGCAGATCCCCTTACGTCAATTGCGGATCCTATCTTTTCAATGGGATCTTTCTAACTCCGGTATTTAGAGTCGTGTTTGAAGTGAGCGTTAGAAATCTACAAAAACTCCAGCCGCAGAAAAAGTCAGTAGTTAAGAGCTTTCTGGGCTAATGCCGGTTCATAAAGCTCTTAACTACTGTACTCTAAAGTACACTAACACCCATAAACTACCTATGTACCCCTAAACCGAGCCCCCCCACATCGCCGACACTCGAATAATTTTTTTTAACCCCTAATCTGCCGACCGCCACCTACGTTATACTTATGTACCCCTAATCTGCTGCCCCTAACACCGCCGACCCCTATATTATATTTATTAACCCCTAACCTGCCCCCCACAACGTCGCAGCCAACTACCTACAATAATTAACCCCTAATCTGCCGACCGCAAAGAGCCGCCACTTACATTATAGCTATGTACCCCTAATCTGCTGCCCCTAACACCGCCGACCCCTATATTATATTTATTAACCCCTAATCTGCCCCCCACAACGTCGCCTCCACCTGCCTACACTTATTAACCCCTAATCTTCCGACCGGACCGCATCACTATTATAATAAAGTTATTAACCCCTAATCCGCCTCACTAACCCTATAATAAATAGTATTAACCCCTAATCTGCCCTCCCTAACATCGCCGACACCTAACTTCAATTATTAACCCCTAATCTGCCGACTGGAGCTCACCGCTATTTTAATAAATGTATTAACCCCTAAAGCTAAGTCTAACCCTAACACTAACACCCCCCTAAGTTAAACATAATTTTAATCTAACGAAATTAATTAACTCTTATTAAATAAATTATTCCTATTTAAAGCTAAATACTTACCTGTAAAATAAATCCTAATATAGCTACAATATAAATTATAATGATATTATAGCTATTTTAGGATTAATATTTATTTTACAGGTAACTTTGTATTTATTTTAACCAGGTACAATAGCTATTAAATAGTTAAGAACTATTTAATAGCTAAAATAGTTAAAATAATTACAAATTTACCTGTAAAATAAATCCTAACCTAAGTTACAATTAAACCTAACACTACACTATCAATAAATAAATAAATTAAATACCTATAATTATCTACAATTAAACCTAACACTACACTATCAATAAATAAATTAAATACAATTCCTACAAATAAATACAATGAAATAAACTAACTAAAGTACAAAAAATAAAAAAGAACTAAGGTACAAAAAATAAAAAAATATTTACATTACAAGCCACCACCCACATACCCCTAATCTAACCCAAACCCCCCTTAAATAAACCTAACACTAAGCCCCTGAAGATCTCCCTACCTTGAGTCGTCTTCACCCAGCCGAGCCAAATTCTTTATCCAAGCGGAGCAAGAAGAGGTCCTCCATCCGGTAGAAGTCTTCATCCAAGCGAGGCAGAAGAGGTCTTCCATCCGTCTGAAGTCTTCATCCAAACGGAATCTTCTATCGTCATCCATCCGGAGCGGAGCGGCAGCATCCTGAAGACCTCCGACGCGGAACATCCATCCTGGCCGTCGACTGAACGACGAATGACGGTTCCTTTAAATGACGTCATCCAAGATGGCGTCTCTCGAATTCCGATTGGCTAATAGGATTCTATCAGCCAATCGGAATTAAGGTAGGAATATTCTGATTGGCTGATGGAATCAGCCAATCAGAATCAAGTTCAATCCGATTGGCTGATCCAATCAGCCAATCAGATTGAGCTTGCATTCTATTGGCTGTTCCGATCAGCCAATAGAATGCGAGCTCAATCTGATTGGCTGATTGGATCAGCCAATCGGATTGAACTTGATTCTGATTGGCTGACTCCATCAGCCAATCAGAATATTTCTACCTTAATTCCGATTGGCTGATAGAATCCTATCAGCCAATCGGAATTCGAGGGACGCCATCTTGGATGACGTAATTTAAAGGAACCGTCATTCGTCGTTCAGTCGTCGGCCAGGATGGATGTTCCGCGTCGGAGGTCTTCAGGATGCTGCCGCTCCGCTCCGGATGGATGACGATAGAAGATTCCGCTTGGATGAAGACTTCAATCGGATGGAAGACCTCTTCTGCCCCGCTTGGATGAAGACTTCTACCGGATGGAGGACCTCTTCTTGCTCCGCTTGGATGAAGAATTTGGCTCGGCTGGGTGAAGACGACTCAAGGTAGGGAGATCTTCAGGGGCTTAGTGTTAGGTTTATTTAAGGGGGGTTTGGGTTAGATTAGGGGTATGTGGGTGGTGGGTTGTAATGTTGGGGGGGTATTGTATGTTTTTTTTTACAGGCAAAAGAGCTGAACTTCTTGGGGCATGCCCCGCAAAGGGCCCTGTTCAGGGCTGGTAAGGTAAAAGAGCTTTGAACTTTAGTAATTTAGAATAGGGTAGGGCATTTTTTTATTTTGGGGGGCTTTGTTATTTTATTAGGGGGCTTAGAGTAGGTGTAATTAGTTTAAAATTGTTGTAATATATTTCTAATGTTTGTAAATATTTTTTTATTTTTTGTACCTTAGTTCTTTTTTATTTTTTGTACTTTAGTTAGTTTATTTCATTGTATTTATTTGTAGGAATTGTATTTAATTTATTTATTGATAGTGTAGTGTTAGGTTTAATTGTAGATAATTATAGGTATTTTATTTAATTTATTTATTGATAGTGTAGTGTTAGGTTTAATTGTAACTTAGGTTAGGATTTATTTTACAGGTAAATTTGTAATTATTTTAACTATTTTAGCTATTAAATAGTTCTTAACTATTTAATAGCTATTGTACCTGGTTAAAATAAATACAAAGTTACCTGTAAAATAAATATTAATCCTAAAATAGCTATAATATCATTATAATTTATATTGTAGCTATATTAGGATTTATTTTACAGGTAAGTATTTAGCTTTAAATAGGAATAATTTATTTAATAAGAGTTAAATAATTTTGTTAGATTAAAATTATATTTAATTTAGGGGGGTGTTAGTGTTAGGGTTAGACTTAGCTTTAGGGGTTAATACATTTATTAGAATAGTGGTGAGCTCCAGTCGGCAGATTAGGGGTTAATAATTGAAGTTAGGTGTCGGCGATGTTAGGGAGGGCAGATTAGGGGTTAATACTATTTATTATAGGGTTATTGAGGCAGATTAGGGGTTAATAACTTTATTATAATAGCGGTGCGGTCCGGTCGGAAGATTAGGGGTTAATAAGTGTAGGCAGGTGGAGGCGACGTTGTGGGGGGCAGATTAGGGGTTAATAAATATAATATAGGGGTCGGCGGTGTTAGGGGCAGCAGATTAGGGGTACATAGGGATAATGTAAGTAGCGGCAGGTTTACGAAGCGGCAGATTAGGGGTTAAAAATAATATGCAGGGGTCAGCGATAGTGGGGGGCGGCAGAATAGGGGTTAATAAGTGTAAGGTTAGGGGTTAATAAGTGTTAGACTCGGGGTACATGTTAGGGTGTTAGGTGCAGACGTAGGAAGTGTTTCCCCATAGCAAACAATGGGGCTGCGTTAGGAGCTGAACGCTGCTTTTTTGCAGGTGTTAGGTTTTTTTTCAGCTCAAACAGCCCCATTGTTTCCTATGGGGGAATCGTGCACAAGCACGTTTTTGAGGCTGGCCGCGTCCATAAGCAACGCTGGTATTGAGAGTTGAAGTTGCGTTAAATATGCTCTACTCTCCTTTTTTGGAGCCTAACGCAGCCATTCTGTGGACTCTCAATACCAGAGTTATTTTAAAGGTACGGCCAGAAAAAAGCCAGCATTAGATACGTGGGTCTTTACCGACAAAACTCTAAATCTAGCCGTAAATAAACCTAAGCTAACCATTGCTCTGAAAAGGGAATTTGGATGGGCATCGCCCTTAAAAGGGCATTTAGCTCTTTTACATTGCCCAAACCCTATAGTAAAAATAAAACCCACTCAATACACCCTTAAAAAAAACGAACACTAACTCCCGACGATTCACTTACAGTTTTCGAAGACCGGACATCCATCCTCTTCCAGGCAGCAAAAGTCTTCATCCAAGTGGGCAGAAGTACTCATCAAAGCTGGCAGAAGTTTTCATCCAAGCGGGCAAAAGTCTTCATCCAGACGGCATCCTCTTCTTTGATCGCCGCTGGAAAGTGACGTCATCCAAGATGGCATCCCTTACTTTCTGATTGAATTAAAGAGGAAAAAATCCTATTGGCTGTTGCAATCAGCCAAAAGGATTGAGCTTTCATCCTATTGGCTGATCCAATTGATCCAATCAGCCAATAGGATTGAACTCTCATTCTATTGGCTGTTCCAATCAGCCAATAGGATGAAAACTCAATCCTATTGGCTGATTGCAACAGCCAATAGGATTTTTTCCCCTTTAATTCCTATTGGCTGATATGTCGCAGATTCAACCTTTAAGAAGCGAATAAAAGTACATCTCACACATGCATTGAATTTGATCATTAATCATTTGTAACATTTGTATTATGTGAATAAAGTAATAACAAACAAACACATTTATTATCTTCAAATTATTTTTATTCATAATTTGGATTAAATCCAATTTCAAAATTTTATAAATGAAAAATACATACATAATCACACAAAAACAAAATAAATAAAAAATATATATAAATGAGCACAATAAAAACCCTATTTTTGAGGATGGAGACAGGGGGGAGATCTCTCCCTTGTTCCCCTTCTCCCAAACATTAAAAACAATTCTCTATTAAAAATCTGGTTGTCTTTGTCTGCCCTGTCCCGATGCTGGAGTTCTCCCTGCTCTACAGCTGCCCTGGCCCTATCTACCTCAAATCTCTCACTATCAAAATGTATTCTATCACTTTCTCTCTGCCTTTCATAAAAAAATATATTCCTCTCTAATTCTAATCTTCAACTATCCCCCATCTGATCATATTCAAATCTTTCCCTCTATAAATCTAATCTTTCCCTATCTACTATGATGCCCTCTCTAATATCTGCCCCTGTTGCTTAACATATAATCTTAATGCCCCATGCAACTCATGGTGATCACCCCACTACTGCCTGGCCAGATGTAACATTTGACAAACTGCCTCATCATCATTGATGGGAGGCAGTTCTTGACCAGGATAAGCATGGCCATGAGCTGCTGGGGCATGAGCAACAGGTGCAGGAGGGGCACCAGGGTCCAGAGCAGCTGGATCTTCTGGGGCAGAAGGGGCAGCACAGATGAGAGCATCCATATCTGATGTTCCCTGGGAGATTCCCTGCTCCTGTGATTCTGGTAATTGGGTCTCTCCCAGGGACTCCTCCACAATGGCTCTCATCTGATGACCACAATCGTTGATCTCCTCCGAAACATTATGTGCATGTTCCATATCTAAAGAAATTCGAATAAAAAAAAAATCTTAGAATCCCATGTAATGTAAAGTGAAAGATTAAAGGCATATACAAGTAAACAGATAGCTTCCATGATTCCTATCGTGATTATCAATTTAAAACACTCTATTTTGACATGAAGAATTCTGATAGTTAATTTTATCTTAAAGGGAAAATCCATCAAAGTTTGTAATACAAATGAATGCATCTCACCTTTTTTAAAAGATATTTAATTGTTGCTATAATATTTGAACAAAAGTGCTTATTATAAAAGCAATATCATTTACAAAAGTGTATTAAAAGGGACATTAAACCCAAAATATTTCTTTCATAATTCAGCTAGAGAATAAAATTTTAAAAAAAAGTTTCCAATTTACTTCTATTTTGAAATTTGCTTAGTTCTTTGTTGAAGAGATACCTAGGTAGGTAGCGTTCATGTGCCTAAAGCACTACAAGACAGAAAATAGTGCTGCCATCTAGTGCTTCTGATAATGTATAACATTGTTGCAAAACTACTGCCATATAGTGTTGCAGATGCGTGCACACTTCTGAGCTTACATCCATGATTTTCAACAAAGGATAACAAGAAAACGAAAAGAAATGATAACAGAAGTAAATTGGAAAGTTGTTGTAAATTGTGTGCTCTATCTGAATCGTGGAAGAAAAAAATGGGTTTTATGTCCCTTTAAGTATTCACTGTGCACCAGCATTTGCCACACAGCACTTTTTTTTTTAAAACTGTTTTTAGACAAGATACAAGCCACACAGGTGCTATGAGAAGCTTGAGTATTGACAATGCTGTTGCGCAGAGAATATTTAGATTTTAGCTGAGATAGATAGATCTATCTATCTATCTATCAATCTATCTATGTGATAATGCTGATGTTTGTATAGGTTAAAGCAATATTCTATTCAAAATAGAAGGGTAATGACTGTGATAGAGCATGAAATTTGAATGAACTTTATAAATAAATCAATTAACATTTTTCTCTGTTAATATTGTTTGAAATGTAGGCTTAGATGTTCTTTCTTTTATTAAGCACATATGTAGCACTTGATGATCGTTGTTGAAATGTAGGCACAGTTGATGATCCAAACCTGTGATTCCTTCTAAGTTTAAAGGGACATGAAATCCAAAAATGTTCTTTCATGATTAAGTTAGAAAATACATTTTTTTTTTTAAATTGACTTCTATTATCTAATTTGTTTCATTCTCTCGGTATGCTTTGTTGAATGAGCAGCTATGCACTACTGGTTGCTGACTGAACACATTGGTGAGCCAATGACAATCAGTATATATATTCAGCAACTAATCATCAACTATAACCTAGGTTCTTTGCTACTCCTGAGCTTGCCAAGATAAACATTTCAGCAAAGGATGACAAGAGAATGAAGCACATTAATTAATCGAAGTAAATTAGAAAATTGATTAATATAGTATTCTCTATCTGAATCCACAAAGTAACGTTTCTTGTTCCTTTAAATTATTTTTTGAAAATAGATAATAATATAAAGAAGAATATCGAACAATAAGATCATTTTTTTGACGTATATATAAAATGGTCTATGTAAATGAGTAATATCATCATTTGACTATACTATTATTAGATATACTTAAAAAATGACAGATTATATCAACTTTCAATGGAATTTACCATTCGTGTTTAAGAATGTGATATTCTTCATTATTACAAATTTAACTTTAACATTATGTTATTGAGAGTCCTGCTAATGTGAGCACACATAACATTAATGTTTGATCTATTTTTTGTTACCTGAGGAGGAGATCAAAGATGTTGGAGGGTGTCCCAAAGCCCTTGCGACCTCAGCTAAAAAAAAAAAAAAAAATGTGTATATACAGAGTTAAAAATCAAATTATACGAGTAAGAGCATTTTAATTAAACAAAATCTAGCATTAAAAACATACCTGTAGAACGACCAATGCTTGCTCCTTCAGGGGTGCTGCACATTAGTTAGGATGTGTGCAGAAGCTGTGGCTGGATTCAGTATAGATACTGATGGGAAATAGGTGTGTCTCATCCCCAGCAGTGGCAGCATCAGCAACAGCTGTACTTGCAGCAGCAGCACTGATAGATTCTTTAGAAAAATAAATCAACAAACATGATTAATAATATAATTGTACATCCTAATGTCATTTTAAAAAAAACTATATTTTTATTAAAAACACTTTTGCGACACGAAAAATGCATGTAATCGAACTTTAATTACCTGCCACCTCGTCAGTATCATGCCCAACTAAATCCAGACCGAGCGTCATATTTGACCCCAGCTTTTCCATCAGCGGAGTTTCGTATGTAGACAACTCGGCTGTATACGGCACGCCACCGCCTGTAGAACGTGGAGACTGCTTCTCCCTGGCCAGCTTGGCCTTCAAGATTCTCTTGATGTCCAAGAATCTCTTCTTACAGTGCTCCACCGATTTTGCATGTGCGCCTTTGGCGAAAACACTGTCAGCAATAGCTCTCCAGATCTTATTTTTTTCTGGAGAGCGAGGTCTGTTGGGCTTTGGAACCATATATAAAATCACAGTTTTCTAAAACAAGGGTAACTAAAATCTGATTTTGCTCAAAAGAAAACTAAATATTGCGCCCGGACTTTTCAGACGCCATATCTAAATAAAAAAAATAAAAAAATACACAAAAGTCGCAATACAAAAAATAAAACACACAATCACATTAAGACCAATAGCTCTCATCAAAGCTTAATAGAACTTAATAGACTCAGTTTTCAATCCCCTTTTATAGTTAGTTAATACATAAACAATCAGCAGTTAACAATTAGACAGTCATCAATTAAAGTTTTACAGTATTAGCTTTATTGACCGTTATTCAATTCTAAGAGTACATCCTATTAATAATGCCGTCATTGTTGACGCCTGATTAATCTAATCCTCAAACGTAACACTAAGTATAATCCTATTATACAATATATCATTTTAAAATGACCATTTTTGTTTCAGAATGAAAATGTATTTGTTGGTCACGCAGAGGTAAAAATAAAACATTTTATTTTCTTCTCAATCAGTCATTGGTGACGCATATAATATGATAATTGATTCGCTGCTATCAGCACAAGATTGATATATTGCGCCAATCAAAATGCATAAAAAATTGATATTGTAAAGAACCAATAAGATAGCTCTATGTTTTAGCTCTATGTTTTGTATTCTTGTGTCGCACTTTTTATTATTTTGAGGGAGGTGTTAGTTTCATAGTTAGCATTGGAGAGTGAGCAGGTATTTTGATTATTTGTTGGAAAATTATGTCGAGGCAAGCCAGTTTCACAGATGGCGAACTAGTAATACTAGTTTACGGTGTGAACCGTTATTTCCCATGGAGGATCGGTGGAGTGCGGGGGATACAGCACGAGCATCGGGATCTCATTATTTATGAGATGATGCAACGCATGCAGAGGGTATCTGGGATACGGAGGTCGCGTCGACAATGTCTCCACCGGTTTAGTGATCTGAGGCGTAGGGAGCAAGATTGCTACCAAGCGATAAGATCACTGATCGGGAGATGTTAATATAATTTATACAGTGTATTGACAAACGTGACACAAGTAATTAAAACAAATGAGAATTAAAACAAAGATTACAAATTTGACAATTTAATATTCATTAAATTTATAATTGGTGACAAAAAAGATGCCAAACATTAATAAAAGAAATAAAATTGTCATGATTTAATTGCTAATAGCTTCTATATTCCATGATTATATACAGGGAGTGCAGAATTATTAGGCAAATGAGTATTTTGACCACATCATCCTCTTTATGCATGTTGTCTTACTCCAAGCTGTATAGGCTCGAAAGCCTACTACCAATGAAGCATATTAGGTGATGTGCATCTCTGTAATGAGAAGGGGTGTGGTCTAATGACATCAACACCTTATATCAGGTGTGCATAATTATTAGGCAACTTCCTTTCCTTTGGCAAAATGGGTCAAAAGAAGGACTTGACAGGCTCAGAAAAGTCAAAAATAGTGAGATATCTTGCAGAGGGATGCAGCACTCTTAAAATTGCAAAGCTTCTGAAGCGTGATCATCGAACAATCAAGAGTTTCATTCAAAATAGTCAACAGGGTCGCAAGAAGCGTGTGGAAAAACCAAGGCGCAAAATAACTGCCCATGAACTGAGAAAAGTCAAGCGTGCAGCTGCCAAGATGCCACTTGCCACCAGTTTGGCCATATTTCAGAGCTGCAACATCACTGGAGTGCCCAAAAGCACAAGGTGTGCAATACTCAGAGACATGGCCAAGGTAAGAAAGGCTGAAAGGCGACCACCACTGAACAAGACACACAAGCTGAAACGTCAAGACTGGGCCAAGAAATATCTCAAGACTGATTTTTCTAAGGTTTTATGGACTGATGAAATGAGAGTGAGTCTTGATGGGCCAGATGGATGGGCTCGTTGCTGGATTGGTAAAGGGCAGAGAGCTCCAGTCCGACTCAGACGCCAGCAAGGTGGAGGTGGAGTATTGGTTTGGGCTGGTATCATCAAAGATGAGCTTGTGGGGCCTTTTCGGGTTGAGGATGGAGTCAAGCTCAACTCCCAGTCCTACTGACAGTTTCTGGAAGACACCTTCTTCAAGCAGTGGTACAGGAAGAAGTCTGCATCCTTCAAGAAAAACATGATTTTCATGCAGGACAATGCTCCATCACACGCGTCCAAGTACTCCACAGCGTGGCTGGCAAGAAAGGGTATAAAAGAAGAAAATCTAATGACATGGCCTCCTTGTTCACCTGATCTGAACCCCATTGAGAACCTGTGGTCCATCATCAAATGTGAGATTTACAAGGAGGGAAAACAGTACACCTCTCTGAACAGTGTCTAGGAGGCTGTGGTTGCTGCTGCACGCAATGTTGATGGTGAACAGATCAAAACACTGACAGAATCCATGGATGGCAGGCTTTTGAGTGTCCTTGCAAAGAAAGGTGGCTATATTGGTCACTGATTTGTTTTTGTTTTGTTTTTGAATGTCAGAAATGTATATTTGTGAATGTTGAGATGTTATATTGGTTTCACTGGTAAAAATAAATAATTGAAATGGGTATATATTTGTTTTTTGTTAAGTTGCCTAATAATTATGCACAGTAATAGTCACCTGCACACACAGATATCCCCCTAAAATAACTATAACTCAAAACAAACTAAAAACGACTTCCAAAACTATTCAGCTTTGATATTAATGAGTTTTTTGGGTTCATTGAGAACATGGTTGTTGTTCAATAATAAAATTAATCCTCAAAAATACAACTTGCCTAATAATTCTGCACTCCCTGTATATAAAAGAGAAAAGCAAATGAGAATATCTCTATCGATCTATTTATCAATCACTATATATCTGTATATAAAAATGTGTGTATATATATATATATATATATATATATATATATATATATATATATATATATATATATATAGTATTTTCGCTGGATTTAAGCATAAAACTTATTTTATTTTATTGTGGTAACGTTTCGGAGTCCACAGACTCCTTCCTCAGACCAGTACAAACATGCAAGTGAACACAGTGCCTTATATATACAATAAGCCCCACCCATCTAACAATACCTGTGTGAATTGCACCAAAAACATGGTTGTCATGGTGATGACCCCCTCAACCAAACAATATTGCCATACTACTAAGCTAATAAAATAGTAAAATATATAGAGCAGAAATACAAACATATCATTATAGCAATGTATATCCATGTAGACCAACATTTGCAGTATCAGGTTACACTGTGTTAACAATAATTCAGCATATGATTCATGTTATAAAGTCACATTAAGCATGGAACAATTGAGTCACAATAATCTATCCCTAATTTATAGCTAGTTGGTTACTTATATGAGTCTGTATGTGTCCATAGTTGAGGTTATTACACAGTCATCATATCACATATTGTTTAAATAAGCGTTACCCAGAATTGGAGAATCCTAGTAAATCTCTGCCACTGCTTTTGTAAACGCATCATGTTTGTCAGGTCATAACAGATCTAGATTATTGCTGATACTCATAGCAGACACCTCCGTATAGGAACATACCTTATGTAAAAATGCCAGTATCCCCAGTCTGACTAGTGATCTGCCAAAAAGATGTGTTGCTGTCAAGTGCCAAGTTATGTGTCTCAGAGACGCTGTGCAGTGAACTCCGGCGTCTGTGGTGTAATTCCTCAAACCGCATGGCTAATTAGCATATGCGGCTGACGTCACCCGGCTTGCGCTACTGCTTGTAGTCATGGTAACCGCGGTGCGTTTATGCAGCTTCAAGCCCTGTCAGTATTATCAGAGTATTATTTGAGGTTCCTTTGGAATCTTTGTATATCCAAGTAATTCTCAAAGTCATCATTAGTAAATGTGGGGATAAATGTGAGACCCTTATTTAGTAAACTAATCTCACCTTCTTCCAGTGTCCTTTGACTAAGGTTGATGACTATATCAGGGTTTTTCATCTTGGTGGCAGGGGGGGTCTTCTGCCTACAGTAGTTCCCCCTCCACGGGTGCGGCCTCGACCTCTTGTGTTTGCCGATCTTGTGGTTACCCCTAAAAAAGGTGTCTGTGATGGTGTGGGTGCCTGGTCTTGATGGCGTTGTTCGTAGTTCCCGGTCTCATTATCAGAGCCTGAGCTACTGTCAATAGTATTGAGATATTGTTATGTTCCTGTCCCTTTAAATCAGGATGTTCAGGTATTCACATTCCTATATAAGGCCCCTCCTCCAGTCTACCTATGCTTGGTAATTTGTATTCACTTAGCTATAAGCTGAGCAACAACGAAGACACCTTGCTGATATTCCTAACCAAGGAATTTACTATTAGTAACTACAATTGCTGTGTGCTTTTCAACTTTGGATCGTCATATTTCAGGTTTCCTTGTTTTGACCGGAATCCTCAAAGTATCTTTTACTTGTTAAATCTGTTTCTCCCGGCTTATACATTGAAGCCGTGTATCGGCGTCTGACGTCACCGTAAGTCTCTGGAGCTCTCTCTCACTCTGGCTGCAAACAACCAACTCCTGTGCTTAATAGCAACTCACCTTGAAGCTGCGGTAACCGTTACTATTTCTTACTCTCTGAAGGTGGTAACGTATTATACCTTAATTCACTTACTACTTTAAAGGACTTCCCTGCATGTTTTACAGTGTGACGCTTATGCAAATACAGCTACCTTTAACAATCTGATTGCTTGTAATATCTATCGATTCAGCTTGACGAACTGTGCTTAAATATTCTATGTGCCTTATCAAATATCATACTGTTGGTTGTGAAGGACTGCCTGCTGTTTACATGAATACTAACAACGTTATAGACTAACTAAGGACTGCCTGTTAACTAAAAACAACATAACCTGTTATAGAGCTCTCCTGCTTAATTTATATAGAAACACCTCCTGGTTGCAACCTGTGTTATTTGAGGCTGACATTCACCTACTAACACTTAATCTATATTTATCTTTCTTTTATCTACTATCTCTATAATTATCTGCATATTGCAAACTGCTATTGCAATCGGGATAATATACCTTTAAATCTCATTACCTTTAAATCTCATATACCTTTAAATCTCATATACCTTTAAATCTCTGTATAATTATCTGCATATTGCAAACTGCTATTGCAATCGGGATAATATACCTTTAAATCTCATTTCTTTCACTCTGCATCCATGCAGCAGTGACCCTCAGATCTATGAGCAAAAACTAGGTTCTTGATTACATCTAATGAACCTAAAGGTTTGGTGTGAGACTGAGTGGTCCTGCAGTTAAGGATATCAAATACTTGCACCTAACATAACATATTACCAAGCCTAACATATATCCTACAGCATGGATATCAGTGAACTTACAAACCGTGTTGGTTCCCTTGCACAAAGCATGGATCATATGCTACAAGGCCTCAGAGAAATTAAAATTGAAAATGATCACATTAGGAAGTTTATTAATGTGCATTTATCTGATAAACCTGCTCCTATTGATTTAACACCTGAACCAATTGTATCTCCACCTGAAAAATTCTTTGGTGACAGGACTCAGTTTAGAGAATTTAAAAACTCCTGTACTTTGTATTTTTCTTTAAAACCCCGAGCCTATGCATCTGATCGAGTCAAAGTTCTAACGGTCATCTCATATCTCAGAGGAGAGGCTAAATCATGGGCTAACGCCTTCTATGAGAACAATGACCCCATATTGGACTCCTTAGATGCCTTTTTCTCTGCCATGTCCCTATTATATGAAGACCATCATAAGCAGAATACCGCTGAGACTGCTCTTAGGAACCTACGACAAGGTAAAAGAGCAGTAGAAGAATATATCACGGACTTTAAAAGATGGGCACCAGACACCCAATGGAATGAACCTGCTCTGAGAAATCAGTTCAGAACAGGTCTTTCTGAAACATTAAAAGATGAATTAGCCCGTGGTGCAGTTCCTGTGGATTTAGAGAATCTTATGACCTTATGTATCACTGTTGATAGAAGGATAAGAGAACGTAGATCTGAAAGGGCACTATCTGATCCTGTTGTCAAGAAAATCCCGGCATACCATCCTGTGGTCACTGCACCATCTAAATCAAATGATGAACCTATGGAAGTTGCTGTCATGAGGGGTCCTCTAAAACCAGAGGAAAAAGCCAGAAGGAAGCTACATAACTTGTGTTTATATTGCGCAGCAAAGGACCATGCTGTTAGAGACTGCCCTGTGCTTATCAGACAGAAGAGGGGTAAGAATCTTCAACACCAAAATTGCCTTAATAAATTGTCTGCGCTTACCACTCATTTACCAATTTCTGTTCTTTTGCAGTGGCGTCTACAGAAGACAAAAACCCAGGCCGTTATTGACTCTGGTGCATCTGGGAATTTCATTGACCAAGCATTTGTAACAAAACATAAAATACCCACAATAAAAAAAGATAGTGCACAAGCCATAAGATTGGTTGATGGTTTTCTTATGAATACGGGGCCTATCACCCATCACACTACACCCTTACAAGTTATCACACAGAAGGGCCATACTGAGACATGTACATTTGACATTTTGCCCTCTAGTTTATACCCGTTAATTTTTAGTATCAATTGGTTGATAAAGCATGATCCTGATATTTCTTGGAAGCAAGGTGTTGTGAATTTTAATTCCACTTACTGTAAGGAAGTCTGTTTTCCCAAAGCTTCTGTATGTTGTATGACTGATCATGTTTTACCTGAATGTTATAAAGAATATTCTGATGTGTTTGACAAAGTAGAAGCTCAGAACTTACCCCCCCATAGGTCATATGACTGTCCTATAGACTTACTACCGGGCAGTTCCATTCCCTTTGGTCATATATACCCTATGTCAGAACCTGAATTGGTTCATTTGAAACAGTACTTAGAGGATAACCTTAAGAAAGGTTTTATAAGACCTTCCACCTCTCCAGCGGGTGCTGCAATGTTTTTTGTTAAAAATAAGGACGGATCACTTCGTCCTATTATCGACTACAGACAACTTAACAAATGTACCAAGAAAAACAGGTACCCACTCCCACTTATCCCTGAACTTATAGAACGGTTGCAAGGAGCTAAAATTTACACAAAATTAGATCTTAGAGGAGCTTATAACTTGATAAGAATGAGGAAAGGCGATGAGTGGCTAACAGCTTTCCGCACACGCTATGGACTGTATGAATATACAGTAATGCCTTTTGGGCTGTGCAACGCTCCTGCAACGTTCCAGTGTTTTATAAATGACGTATTTCATGACTTACTTGATGTCTGTATGGTCATTTATTTAGATGACATTTTAATCTATTCTGACAATATAACAAACCATCACACCCATGTCAAGCTTGTTTTGTCCAGACTTCGTACACACCATCTCTATGCCAAGTTAGAGAAATGCATTTTTAATACCACTACTATCTCCTTCTTAGGATACCAGGTTTCCCCTTCTGGTATCGCCATGGAAGCAAACAAAGTGGAAGCTATTACTAACTGGAGCACCCCCCGTACAAAAAAAGATGTTCAGAGATTTCTTGGGTTTGCAAACTTCTATAGGAAGTTTATCAAGGGCTTTTCTGAGATTGCTAGACCCTTGACTAAATTAACTCAGAAAAAACCTGGTTTCTCTTGGAATATACATGCTGAGAACGCATTTAAAATATTAAAGGAGAGGTTTGTAACAGCACCGATACTCAAATTCCCAGATCCCAGTTTACAGTACACGCTTGAGGTTGATGCTTCTGAGTACGCTCTTGGAGCTGTACTCTCACAAAGAGTTTCACCCAAGGAAGCACTACATCCAATATCATATTACTCTAGGGTAATGAGCTCAGCCGAGCTAAATTATGCTATTGGTGAAAAAGAGCTTCTCGCTATAAAATCAGCACTAGAGTTTTGGAGACACCTCCTTGAGGGTACTAAACATACTATTCTTATATTTACGGATCATAGAAACCTTGAATATTTAAAAACCAGCAAAACGTTAACATCTAGACAAGTTAGATGGAGCCTCTTCTTTTCAAGATTTGATTTTACCATCACTTACCGCCCAGGTTCCAAAAATACAAAAGCAGATGCGCTTTCAAGGAAGGATCCAAAACCTCAACATTATATACCTCCAGATTCTATCATTCCACAAAATAAGTTCATTGGATTGACTTCAATCACTGAAACCTCTATAAAAGAGTATCAGAGAGCAGATCCAAAACTCCCATTAGCAGATCTACAAAAACACAGTAGTAATCTGTATTACCATGGAAACCAGATATACATTCCAGAACCTCTATGTAATGAATTGATGCATTCTGCACATGATTCTCTCCTTTCAGGACATCCTGGACTTCATAAAACACTACGCATACTTCAAAGAGACTATTGGTGGCCCAATATGAAAAGTTCTGTCTCTTCTTACATTCGATCCTGTTCTGTCTGCGCTACTTGCAAACATACTAGAACTCGTCCTTATGGACTTCTACTTTCATTACCAGTTCCTGAAAGACCCTGGAAGGACATAGCAATGGACTATATAGTGGAGCTACCCCCATCCTCTAACCATAACACAATTCTAGTCATTGTTGATCTGTTTTCTAAAATGGCACACTTTATCCCACATATGGGTTTACCAACCTCATCCGAAACAGCCATACTGTTCTTGAATCATGTTGTAAAGTTACATGGACTACCCGACTCCATCACGTCTGATAGAGGATCTCAATTCACCTCTAAGTTCTGGACTCAGTTATGTTCTATTCTCAAGATTACTAGGAGATTAAGTACTGCTTATCATCCCCAGACTAATGGTCAGTGCGAAAGGACTAACCAGTCTCTTGAACAGTATCTGAGATGCTATTGTACCAACCAACAGGATAACTGGTTCGCTCTGCTGCCTACTGCAGAATTTGCACATAATAACATGACCAACGCATCCACTAAAACTTCGCCATTCTATATTAATTATGGTTTTCACCCTTCATATCATCTTTTCCACAGAACCGATTCCTTGCTACCTACGGTTGATCAGACAGTTAATACTATTGCTGAGGGTTTTTCTGTTCTCAAAACAACCTTACAAGAAGCTCAAGCTTCACAGAAACATCATTATGATTTAAGACGCTCAAAACCCCCTCCTTATAAACCTGGGGATAAGGTTTGGCTAAGTACCAAACACCTGAAACTCTGTATTCCAAGTAAAAAGCTTGGAAGTCTCTTCATAGGTCCCTATGACATAGTTAAGGTTGTTAATCCAAATGCTGTGACTCTTCAGCTGCCTCCCTCTCTCAGGATACATCCTACATTCCATGTGTCCCTCCTGAAACCTTTCTCTCCGACAAGGGATCCCCCTCATCCTTCATTGACTAACCCTCCAGTTGTGGATGATGTTGAGTATGAAGTGGATTCTATTTTGGACTCTCGTTTATACCGCAATCAACTCCAGTACCTGGTACGATGGAAAGGTTTTGGGGCTGATGAGGACTCCTGGGAACCATACTCTAATTTGTCGGCACCCCGTCTTCTTTCAATTTTCCATCGAAGACATCCCGACCGACCCAAGCCTTGATCCGCGGAGCGGCTCTTTTTAGGGGGGCGTCCTGTTATGTTCCTGTCCCTTTAAATCAGGATGTTCAGGTATTCACATTCCTATATAAGGCCCCTCCTCCAGTCTACCTATGCTTGGTAATTTGTATTCACTTAGCTATAAGCTGAGCAACAACGAAGACACCTTGCTGATATTCCTAACCAAGGAATTTACTATTAGTAACTGCAATTGCTGTGTGCTTTTCAACTTTGGATCGTCATATTTCAGGTTTCCTTGTTTTGACCGGAATCCTCAAAGTATCTTTTACTTGTTAAATCTGTTTCTCCCGGCTTATACATTGAAGCCGTGTATCGGCGTCTGACGTCACCGTAAGTCTCTGGAGCTCTCTCTCACTCTGGCTGCAAACAACCAACTCCTGTGCTTAATAGCAACTCACCTTGAAGCTGCGGTAACCGTTACTATTTCTTACTCTCTGAAGGTGGTAACGTATTATACCTTAATTCACTTACTACTTTAAAGGACTTCCCTGCATGTTTTACAGTGTGACGCTTATGCAAATACAGCTACCTTTAACAATCTGATTGCTTGTAATATCTATCGATTCAGCTTGATGAACTGTGCTTAAATATTCTATGTGCCTTATCAAATATCATACTGTTGGTTGTGAAGGACTGCCTGCTGTTTACATGAATACTAACAATGTTATAGACTAACTAAGGACTGCCTGTTAACTAAAAACAACATAACCTGTTATAGAGCTCTCCTGCTTAATTTATATAGAAACACCTCCTGGTTGCAACCTGTGTTATTTGAGGCTGACATTCACCTACTAACACTTAATCTATATTTATCTTTCTTTTATCTACTATCTCTATAATTATCTGCATATTGCAAACTGCTATTGCAATCGGGATAATATACCTTTAAATCTCATTTCCTCCTCTCTGTATAATTATCTGCATATTGCAAACTGCTATTGCAATCGGGATAATATACCTTTAAATCTCATTTCTTTCACTCTGCATCCATGCAGCAGTGACCCTCAGATCTATGAGCAAAAACTAGGTTCTTGATTACATCTAATGAACCTAAAGGTTTGGTGTGAGACTGAGTGGTCCTGCAGTTAAGGATATCAAATACTTGCACCTAACATAACAGATATCTTGATCTGTAGTTCCGTAGGCGTCTCTGTCTCTGTGGGCCTCCTTGGTTACCACCATGGATCCATGCGTAAATTCTTTTGTCCTTATAATCGTTGTTTACCGTTAGTAGTTTCTGGTTTTTAAAAGCTACCAATTCTTTTCTATAGTCACTGACTTGTTTGGTGATCTTGTCCATCCATGGTTCCCCAGTGTCATTCTGTAGTATCTGTAGCTTATGAGTATTAAACTCTCTTAGTTCTTCCTTAACAGTTGCCAAGATATTAGTGCATTCTTCTATTACCAACAGGATTAAATCCAATGAGCATTTTCATATGACCCATTTGCCACCACAGCTGCGGTAACCTAACAAGGGTTTTATTACTAGAGCCTTAGCAACTACCCCACAATAGCTATATGGGTGACAATACACTTTAACTATGCACTATAAGTTGTGCACTATGTAAATTATTCCCCACCGGTGGAAGCCTTAATACCT
The DNA here is from genome assembly GCF_027579735.1 of Bombina bombina. Taxonomy (NCBI): domain Eukaryota; kingdom Metazoa; phylum Chordata; class Amphibia; order Anura; family Bombinatoridae; genus Bombina; species Bombina bombina. The sequence continues at coordinate 1,250,675,309 of NC_069499.1, forward strand.
TGCCCTTTTACATCTGTTGGAACCGTTCTGGTAACATTGGGTGAGCTACTGCTGTATTGTTACATGGCCACCTAACACTCACTAATGTGTTCAAATCACTCTGATAATACTGACAGGGCTTGAAGCTGCATAAACGCACCGCGGTTACCATGACTACAAGCAGTAGCGCAAGCCGGGTGACGTCAGCCGCATATGCTAATTAGCAATGCGGTTTGAGGAATTACACCACAGACGCCGGAGTTCACTGCACAGCGTCTCTGAGACACATAGCTTGGCACTTGACAGCAACACATCTTTTTGGCAGATCACTAGTCAGACTGGGGATACTGGCATTTTTACATAAGGTATGTTCCTATATGGAGGTGTCTGCTATGAGTATCAGCAATAATCTAGATCTGTTATGACCTGACAAACATGATGCGTTTACGAAAGCAGTGGCAGAGATTTACTAGGATTCTCCAATTCTGGGTAACGCTTATTTAAACAATATGTGATATGATGACTGTGTAATAACCTCAACTATGGACACATACAGACTCATATAAGTAACCAACTAGCTATAAATTAGGGATAGATTATTGTGACTCAATTGTTCCATGCTTAATGTGACTTTATAACATGAATCATATGCTGAATTATTGTTAACACAGTGTAACCTGATACTGCAAATGTTGGTCTACATGGATATACATTGCTATAATGATATGTTTGTATTTCTGCTCTATATATTTTACTATTTTATTAGCTTAGTAGTATGGCAATATTGTTTGGTTGAGGGGGTCATCACCATGACAACCATGTTTTTGGCGCAACTCACACAGGTATTGTTAGATGGGTGGGGCTTATTGTATATATAAG